>NC_090304.1:25985000-26265000 GCF_039906515.1 Pseudorca crassidens
CCCCACTGCAAACACCCAATTTCATGTCTGAAGACAGCACGCCTTAGGAACGTTGATGGACCCTAAGCTAGCCCTACATGTTCTGTTTATAAAATCAGATACATGTTGCCATTTTCCAATCTGCAGGGGGGAAAATATTCAGTTAACATGTAGAATTATCTGTTTTCTTTTTCCTATAATTGTTCTTAAGCCTCCTACAAGATTTTACGTATAAAAGTTTCTCTTTCAACACAAAAGTGATTTGCTGTTTTCTTCCCCCACTATTTTAGTATTTCGAATGGTTCTTCCGGAGACATGACTTATATTTGTGAACCGCTGTTGTAGGGATTTGGACAAGCCCTCAGACTGAAGGACTGCAGGTCCTCTTTCTTTGCGCAAAGAAGCAAGTCAGATTTTGAGGGACGGTGTGAGGCAAAAGAGGCTGTGAGCACATGCAAGGTGGTACAATGACTCCACATCAACCTATGTACCTGGCCCTAGATCTCTTTAGAAAATCGGAGACCTGTGCTCAGTGATATTTCTCTCCAGTTCACATTCCTTCCAGGATGCAGAGCACAGTTCAGATCCAATGAGCCATGCTTAGAAAATGGTTTAGAAACAAGTGAAGCATTTCCTTGTATGAATTCCTATAGCCTGTGTGTTACACTGACTTAAACTGGTTATCAGCCACCTACTGTCTCAGCCCAGTCTTCTTTATCCAACAAGCTTCTAAATGTTCCCCGCACTTCGTTAGGTACAGAGTCAGTGCCCAATAACTTGGTGTTAACTTTGTTCCTTTATTCCTTATTCAGCAAGTCTTTATTGGGTACCTGCCATGAATAACCTCTGAGCAGGCGTCAAGTATACAGTGGTGAGCAAAACAGATGTGGATCTTACCCTCACGGGGCATCGCTTCTATGGGAAGGCAGACACTGAGCAAGTGAAGCACATAAATACGTCATTACAAATTATCCTATGTGCTAAAAAAGAAAAAGAGCAGGATGCTGTGGGCAGAATAAAAGAGGAGGCCAACTTTACATTTTGTAGTCAAGGAAGGACTCCCTGAAGAGGTGACATTTAAGCTGAGACCTGAAGAAAGAAGCCAGCCGTGAGAAGAATGGGGAAGATCGTTCCAAGCAGAAGGGACAACATGTGCAAAGGCCCTGCATAGGACTAGGATTGAGCAGGTACAATCCAGGAGCTAAAAAGGGCCTGTGTGGGTCAAGCATAGTGAGCAATGCAGGGAGAAGGAGGATAGATGATCAGAAGATCAGAGTCCTTTAAGGGCTGTACAACTTAAGAAGTCTGGACTTTGTTCCCTGAGCAATGGGAAGATGTAGAGATCCCTACAGTACCTCGCGAAGACAGTGCAGTGAACCTCTGGCTAAAATAGGCCTCTTGTCAGCCTTAGGTCAAATTAAACATGGTCATGTCTTTACAGAAAGTTTAGTGTATCTCTTTAGGTATTGTTTCAGTGCATACTACACGCTTTACATGTGTATGATACAATTGAGATAGTATTTGCTTGTGTTCACTTAATGTACCTTGATTTTTAATGACTTCATATTATTCCAATATGGATGTGCCCTGATGGGTCTAATTAGTTCCTAGTAGACATTTGAGTCTAATAACATAGTATCTATGTTAATAACTTAATGATACATAAGTTAAATAAGAATGTATAGAACTTACATATTAATCTTTGCACACATATTCCTGATTATTTCCTTGGGGAGAATTCTTAGAGATGAAATTGCTGGGCCAAAAGAATATGCTTACTTTTCTGATTGAATCAAAAGTGCCAGCCTGAAAACTATCAGTTTACGTGCCCACGCGTGAAGTTCGAGAGTAGCCATTTCAACAGGGGTACCGTTTTCAAATGGTGTGTATTGGGCTGCAGAGGAAATGGGGATTTACTCAGGTCCACTTGGATTGGAATCTTGGGTCTCAAGCTTTGTGTACTGCAGGTAAGTACACAAACCCTAACCTTAGTTTCTTCATGTGTAAAACAGGGGAGATAATAGTATTTGCCTCACAGGAGTGACGCAAAGATTCAGAGAAATCACGTTTGGAAAGCACTTAACGGAGTACCTACCCAGAATAAGCATTTATTAGTGTTCTCTCTCTCTCTTTCTCTACACACACACACACACACACACACACACACACACACACACACACAATATGTTACGTTAAGTCGTGAATTTGGCTACTCTTTTGAGCAAATGGAAAAAAGAAAATTCCTGTCTTTGTTATCACATCTTTTAGGCATTGAATAAAGTGTTTTTCTACTTTCTCCTGCCAAATAAGAGTGTAATTTCCATATTCAAAGGTCAAATTTCTCTGCGTGGATATTTCCTTTCCAAAGAGAAGAAAAGTCATCTTTGACCTACACTGGATTTAGAGACTATCTGTTTTGCATTTGAATCTTTCATTATTTTCTTATATTATGAGGCAAAAAAATGTGGCTTGGAAGTAAGAACCCCTAAAGACCTGGGTGGGAAGGCTGGCTCTTGCCACTCACAGGCAGTGTGGCCTTGGGCCAGTTGCTCACCCTCTCTGAGCCTCATTTCCCCCCACTGTAACATAAGGTAATGCCACCTCTCAGTGTTGTGAGGATTAAATGAAGTTAACACAGGCAGGGGCACTTAACCTCTGTTGTATAGGAGATCAATAAATGTTGAATGCAAATCCCTGATCCAGCTCACACGCAATGAATAGCGAGGATGCGAGCATGTGAAACTTTCTATATTCATGAGAAAAGACATCTGTTCTTGGGTCTCGCTCAGTCTTTTATTCCTACAATGATCAATTTCGTCTTCCCTTTCATAGGCTGTCCTAAAAATTCACAGTGACCCTGACTTATAACCAAGATAAGAAAACACAAGTGATAAGGAAACTGATGAATCTCCTGACACACTGCAGGGTTATTTGAATGATTAAGTTGACCTGCCATCTCCCTCCTTTGTCAATCTAGAAAAACTCTGAAATGGCCAAGAGCTGCAAGGCAGCCAGTAGCCCAACGAACTGAAGAGTGGAAAGAGTGCCTGAGTTCACGGTCATCCTAAAAGAGTGTCAACAAGTAGAGAACCACTGTTTCTCTAAAGTTTAGTGTGGAAAGGTCCATTCATTCCCATTGAGAGTGACGGCCAGAACCAACTTGGGCATATACAGATTTTATTTGAGGTGGGAGGGTGGGAAAGGGCCCAGATAATCAGAAAAAGCTTGGGTGGATCAGTACTTTAAAAGTCATAGCTCAGGGCTTCCCTGGTGGCGCAGTGGTTGAGAGTCAGCCTGCCGATGCAGGGGACGCAGGTTCGTGCCCCGGTCTGGGAAGATCCCACATGCCGCGGAGCGGCTAGGCCCGTGAGCCATGGCCGCTGAGCCTGCGCGTCCGGAGCCTGTGCTCCAAGTCATAGCTCAAACTATGACTTAGTTTTTTGAGATTTTCTGATTAGTTTTTTCATTCTCATTACTCTGGAAAACTATTCCTCCCATACCCATAAACAGGTACAAATCCCCAAATTCCAAGTTCTTAAGCTATTAGCTAGAGCATGGGCTTTGAGACCGATTTATACCTGCAGCCCAGGTTGCTCTACCCCTCCTGATGTTTTAACAGTCATCTTGAACCTCTCTCTCCATCTCCATTAGTGACAATTCCATTCTTTTATTTGCTGGAGCAGAAAACTTTGGGGTCCCTCTTGTCTCCTGGCTTTTTGTTTTGCTTTGTTTTTCTTATACCCCTGTCCAGTCTGCAGGGAAACCCTATTGGCTATACCTTTGAAATATATCCAAGCCAATGTGACCCTTTTAAATTAACTACTCTCGTTGCTACTCCTTGGTTATGACCATCTCTTTCCTGGTTATTACAATATCCTCTTCATTGTTCCCCCTTGTTTTGTTTTGTTTTTTGCGGTACGCAGGCCTCTCACTGTTGTGGCCTCTCCTGTTGCGGAGCACAGGCTCCGGACGCGCAGGCTCAGCGGCCATGGCTCACGGGCCCAGCTGCTCCGCGGCATGTGCGATCCTCTCAGAACGGGACACGAACCCGTGTCCCCTGCATCGGCAAGCAGACTCTCAACCACTGTGCCACCAGGGAAGCCCTCCCCCTTGTTTTATCCTGATCATTTCAGTCTATTTCAAACACATCAAGAAGATGAGCCTGTTTAGGTGTACAAGTCAGATCATGTCAGAAACCTCCAGCTACCTTTTGGGAATTCCCTGATGGTCCAGTGGTTAGGACTGAGAGTTTTCACTGCCAAGGGTAGGGGTTCAATCCCTGGTTGGGGAGCTAACATCCAGCAAGCTGCGCAGTGCAGAGAAAGAAAGAAAGAGAGAGAGAGAGAGAGAGAGAGAGAGAAAGGAAGAAAGAGAGAGAGAGAAAGAAAGGAAGAGAGAGGGAAAGAAAGAAAGAGAGAGAGAGAGAGAAAGAAAGGAAGAAAGAGAGAGAGAGAAAGAAAGGAAGAGAGAGGGAAAGAAAGAAAGAAAGAGAGAGAGAGAGAGAAAGAAAGGAAGAAAGAGAGAGAGAGAAAGAAAGGAAGAGAGAGGGAAAGAAAGAAAGAAAGAGAGAGAGAGAGAAAGAAAGGAAGAAAGAGAGAGAGAGAAAGAAAGAAGGAAGGAAGAAAGAGGAAAGAAAGAAAGAAAGAAAGAAAGAAAAAGAAAGAAAAAAAAGAAAAAGAGAGAGAAAGAAAGGAAGAAAGAAAGAAAGAAAGAAAGGACGGAAGGAAGGAAGGAAGGAAGGAAGGAAGGAAGGAAGGAAGGAAGGAAGGAAGGAAGGAAGAAAAGAAAGAAAGAAAGAAAGAAAGAAAAGAAACCTCCAGCTACCTTTCACCTCCCTAGAAGGTGTCCCTGCTGGGGCTTTTGCGGCCACGGGCGCTCTGCCCCACCACCGGCTATGTTCCCTCCTGCTCCCCTCCTCCTTCGCCTCACTTCCACCACCCTGGGTCTTGGCTGTTCCTCCAACACCATCGTAGGCACACTCCTGCCTCAAAGCCTCTGCCCTTGCCCTTCCCCCAGCCTGGAAGGTTCTCTCCCTAGATGCACACCTGTCTCGTACTTTTGGTTTCTTCATATCTTTGCTCAATTGTCACCTTCTTAGTGACACCTTCCCCGACGGTCCTTTCCAAAATTACAGCCTCCCCATCCCAACCTCTCCTCCTCTTCCATTTTATTTTTTTTCCTATATAAGGCTTATTGCTGTCTAATACACTTTATGTTTTACTTGCCTGTCTGGTTTATCATCTGTCTGCCCAGTGGACCGTGAGCTCCATGAGGGCAGGGATTTTGATCTGTTTTCTTCACTCTGGTGTCCCCAGTTCCTAGAACAGTGCCTGGCCTGCCAACTGCTCCATTAATACTTACTGAGTCCAATTAAACGTAGACCTGGATCCCAAGCTGGGCTCTCCCACTTAACAGCTGTGCAAGTACGAGCAAGACACTCAATCTCTTTGAATGTGTGAAATATATGGGACCATGCTTGGCTTATAGTAATTTCAATAAATATTTACTTTCTTGCCTTCTCCCAATTTGAGTCATGGCAAGAAGCCATTTGAAATGCTAGAAATACAAGGAAATTCTTTTTCTCACTTTATTTCTCTTCTCTTCTTTACCTTTCATCCTCTTTTGATTCCTTACTCTCATCCTTGCTCTTACTAAGTCTGCTGAAATAACGCACATGACATAGAAGGAATGGTGGAGGACCCCGTGCTGCCAGTCGTAACTGTTAGACATCAGCCCAGTACACTGCTGATGGGAAAAGAGGCCAGGGATGAATACTGGAACCCAAAGCTGTTAGAGAGGTGCAGTCTTCATAGCAAACTTGACAGTTTCTCTGTGCCATTCTGGAGAACGCAGGAAAGATATTCAGAAACTGGACAATATCCAAAAGAGGCATTTAAAATAAATCAGCTGATTAGGAGAAGGAATTGCTGTGCGAAACCTTCCTTTCTTCTCCACCCTACCTCAACACCCAGCAAAATTGGGTGCGGAATGGTGAAAATGGAAAAGGAACAATAGCAAACCCTCACATCACACTTGCACGTGCCAGGCTCCATGCCATGCACGTGATATAGATTAACCTGTTCAACCCACAGCTATCCTAGAAGGTAGATACTATGATGATGCTCATTTTGCAGATGGGGACATCGAGGCACAGAGAGGATAAGTAATTTCCCCAAGGAAATTGGTAAATGGTAAATGGCAGTTGGTAAATGGCAGAGCTGAGATTCACTCTTAGCAGATGACGAACGCAAAGTAGGACTCAAGCCTCAAACAGTCATACCGATCACATGAATGTCGACTTGCTCATCAAACTCTAGACATGCTTATGTGTCTGATAAGCTGTCACCCTGAATACTCTTTCTCGGCCAAGCGCTGCTCCGTGCCCTGCAGCCTGGCCACCATTTGTTCTAGCAGCCCAGGTGAGCATGAACTCACGCGAACAACATTTGCTTCTTCTTCTCTCTGTCCAAATCCTTTGAGAGTCCCATCATATCTCGGTCCCTCGGTGAGACTTTCCCTACTAATGCCATGTGGTGATTCATCTTTCTGCTCGCTGGTCATCCACATGTTTTTGCCTATAGCTTCCATCTTGACATGTGGTGGAACTTTCCTTTAGCACTCTGTACAGTTGGTACTTTTGGCTGCCTGTTTCCTGTCACATCTTTTCAAGAAGATGGCACGTCCTTCTAGCCAAGGACATGTGCTTCCTTTATGTATTTTCCCACCAAATGCTTGCTGACTTGAAGCTTTTATGACTAATCCATGAAGAGTGGGTTACTGAGGGAAATATGATGCTGTGGTGACATCTACAGTGTGGTACTTATGAGCCTGGGTTTGGAGGTTTACAGGTGTTGATTCCCATCGTGGCTCTGCCAACTCATGGTGGCCTGCTCATGTTACCTCCAAAACATCTGTCTCCTCATGGGAAGATGAGGGCTGTTATGAAGGTTAGCCCAGAAAAATGTAACACATCCTCAGGAAGATGTCTGGCACAGAGCAAGTGCTTGGTGAACAGTAACTATTATTTTTCTTGTCCCTAATCTTTGAAGTTTATATCAAAGAGAACCATGACCTTCTGGAATATGTTCCCTGGTGAAACTGGACCATGAACCTGTCCCACTACAGCATTTCAAATGACCTTATATTAAACTGGATTGTGGGGCCTTCCTCCCCTTGAAACTATGGAACACTCGTTATTAAACATTCAGGACCAAGGATTCTAGGGAGAGGCTGTGAGATTGCATGGAAGGGATAAAGGGAAGGCTTTTGATTATTTCCTTATTTTTACTTTTCATCTGGCCTTCCTTTGCTTCTTTCCTCCCTCCCTTCCCCTCAAATTTTGAAGGCTTATTATGAAAATGAACTGAAAGATTAAGGAAACTTTCGATATACTTAGGTATATCGTGTAGGTATTCATAGATTCTTTCAAGTCTTCAACATTTAAAACTTGGGTTTACTGTTCTCAGTAGAACATCACTGGTTGATTCTTGCTGGCTCACCCTATGTTTATATAATATAGCTGTAACATGAGGCAAAACTTTCTCTTAAAATGTTGACTCTTCATTTAACCTTTCAGATGTGTGTTCTTAGATGCCGAATTACAACTGCTAGAGTTGTAAGTTAACTTTTGACTAGAGAGTTCAAAGATCATCTCTGCTTATATTTTCTTTATTTCATTAATTCACAAATATTTATTGGGTTCCTGATATGTGTCAATTACAGAGATGGAAAAATCAGTAAGATATGGGCCCTTCTTTCAAGAAACTTACATCTACCTACAATATGATCTGCTGAATCATAATAACCTATTGTTATAGATTACCTTGATTTCCATGATGCATTTGAATACTGTCCTTATTTAGAAACACTGGGAAAGCTCTTTTATGCCAAAGGGGCATTTATATGTGTGTGTGTGTGTGTGTGTGTGTGTGTGTGTGTGTGTGAAAAAGTTGGGTAGAGAGTGTCTGTTGTGTAACTTTTGATTCTAGACACTTGATCATAGAAGCAGAAAAGAATCCGTGCTAAGAGAACACAGTCAAGCCTTTCGCACAGTGAAGGGAAGGGAACCAAATACTGGATTATTGCTGTAGTTGAGAAATAGCCCCCAGGTATTTTGAGTAGATGAGTTCTTTAGCCACTACTTTCAAATGATAATTTATAGCTCTTTTTGTTTTTCTGAACTTATTTTATTAGGCTTTGGCTTTCAACATTTCAAATATAACAATGAAGTTGAGAGTCCCTGTTATTAGCTTCTAGTGGCCTTGAGAAGTCTGCTTCTGTGACTGAGGTGATGATGGCAGACTTGGCAGGGAGCTGGGAGGTTCTGGTCAAACCTTCAAAAACAGCCTGGAGTAGAGGCCACAGACAGACGGCACAGGTGAGAGGAAGCATAAATTCTACGCCTTCGCTGCTTAGACTCCACTTGGCCTGAAGGGCCTCCCTCTGTGGGGGGCTCAGAGGCCCCCTGGGCTGGCGGATTTATGTCAGCAAGAGCAGCGCAGTAGAAAGAGATTAAGAACACTTTCAAAGGGTGAGGGAGTGGGCTGCTCCTTGGGCTGAGCGATCTGGGACAGAGCTCAGTCTGTGAGGACCTGGGCTGGTGCCAGTGAAGGGAGTAGGGCAGGCCTGAGGAATGGAAGGTCACGGGCCAATTGGGTGTTGTGATAATTATATCCTTGTTTCCTTGAAGGTACCAGCGTCCTTGATTTTCCAGCTTCAAAGAGAGCTGCCTCTGAAGTAGGGGGACGTTCACACCTGCTTTGCTGCAGTGATTTCTGCCTTCCTGGCTGCAGACTCAACAAGACAACAATAGTTCTGTGGACATTTTCAAGGCCACGTTCATAAACCAGGCATGGGAAGCTTCTCTTTCACCCTTTCTTCCTAAATGAAAATGAAAAATTAGTGTACCCCATGAGAATTCAGCAATGAACTCAACTTAATGGTTTTACTTTAAATTCAGATACTTAGGAGGTTAGGCACTCTAAATCATTGCCCCACTCGCCTTATCCTTGCTCCCTCGGATTCTCCCCCATCGCAAAGGGGCTATCACGGGACCAGACATCAGGTAATTGCTAGAGGTGTCAATATACAATACACTGGGAAGGTTTTGGTTTTTTCTTTTCCTCTATCCTGTTCGTCTTCAGAGAAGCTGTATCAACAATAGTTAAGAAGTACAAGCTTAGTTCTACCTTCCGTATTTTCCTTGTGGCACTTAGATTTCCATAAGTCCTTTCAAGAGGGGAGAGAGTTGTTGACATTGCTGTTGTTTTAAGTGGTACTCTGCTTGTCTGCCTGGTGCAGAGTATAGGATCTAAAAGTGGGCGCTCGGGCTTCCCTGGTGGCGCAGTGGTTGAGAGTCCGCCTGCCGATGCAGGGGACACGGGTTCGTGCCCCGGTCCGGGAAGATCCCACATGCCGTGGAGCGGCTGGGCCCGTGAGCCATGGCCGCTGAGCCTGCGCGTCCGGAGCCTGTGCTCCGCAACGGGAGAGGCCACAACAGTGAGAGAGGCCCGCGTACTGCAAAAAAATAAAAATTAAAAAAATAAAAGTGGGCTCTCCACTGACTAAATATATATTTGCTGCCTCCCACCTCATCTTTCTACTGATCATCTGGACCCTCCCATCATTAAATGTGCAAATTTAAAACCACATTTTGATAAATTCCCTTTATTAAAAAGCTGATGACTGGTTTCTGGCACATAAAACTTTTCCAAGAGGTAGACTGGATATTACACATAACTCCCTAAATCCTGAGTTCTAGTGTTTCTCTGGAAATATTGCCATCAGCTCTGGAAACCAAACCTTCCTTCCCTACACAAAGGCAGGTGCTGGTTAAAACCTGGAGAGTAGAAAGAGGGAAATGTAGTCTATTTTTGAAGCTAGTTCTTGTTCTGACCCTTGACAGTGATAAACGGTGGTCCCATATACAAAATATTCCCTAACTCTTTTTAACTTTTGCTCTGAGATTGTGCAAATACACAGTGTTATGTTGATGAATTCCCAACTTAGTGATATATAAGTAACTGGAGTCTTTCTTCATTGAAACATGCAGTCTGTCTCTCTTCCTTTCTGCCTCCACCCTTCTCTTTCTCTATCTCCATTGTACTAAGAGTTTTCCACTTCCAAAGATCAGGAGTAATGACTGATATGATACCTGGGAGGAGCAAAAGTTCCGCCCAAAGTCTGCTCCTACCTGTCACTCGGGACCCTGGGATTCTGAGCTCTTGCCTGTGATTTAATAATGAGACCCAATGGGGCAGCCCAGGTACTGTATATCATACCCTTGTTGATTGCCAAGGGAACATTTAATCTGTTGGCTTTATTCAGTTATGCTAGTCTGGCAAATGTACCTGGAGCTATAAATTATTTAGATGTTTAATTTATTTGGTGTAGAAGGAACTCTCTTATACCTTAGTTATCAAATAGCAGAAGATGAAAAACCACTTTGTTGGCAAATCATAAAAACTTTAACAGACTTGTGCCTTAAAGAGTAAAAGAGACTTTCCTGACCTTAAAAGTATAACAGGGATCCAAACAAGCACTGTTAACACATTATCCCCGAGATAAAAATTATGGTATACATTCCTTCAGATTATAAGTGAAATGTGAAACAAATGTTTTCCATCGGATGCTAACAGATAACTACTCTGAAGTGAATACAAGTGTAAACTGCCAATGAGGGGTCAGAAGGGGCATAGTAGGGGTCTTTGTCATAGCGCTCTTCTCTGTTATAATGTACTTCCATTATAAGGACCCAGGTGAGGGAGATATTTTAAATTGTAGGAAATATGATATAACCTAAACCTTATTAGTATACAAAATTACTACCTAATAATGAAACATGTCATTGTCTTATTTATTCTTTGACCTTGTACTTAGCACATTTCATTAAAATAGAAACTCAGCACATGTTTCATTAAAATAGAAACAAATAGCAAAAAGTTATCTTGTGGAACAACCACTATCACATCAGATTAGGTCTCCTACCCTCCAACTGTTTCATCCATTCTCTTGATGAAAAAGGGTTGATCTGAAGCAAAAATAAACAATCTATAGCAACACAAAAATATAAACAATAGGAGCACAGAAATTCTTTGTAAATGTTTTCTAACTGTTTTGTTTTAAAGATACTTCCGGAATCAGGTGACATTACTAGGCTTTTGTGTACCATCATCCAAATATTTAAACAATTTTCCTTTCTCAGTGGGAAGCAGCAGAGTTTTTAAGCTAAGAATGCTATTTCTGCAGTCAAGCAGCGTGGGTTTGAATTCTTGACTTTTATTAGCTGTGTAACGTTGGAGAAATGATTTAACTTCTCTGTGCCACAGCTGTCTCATCTGTACAATAGGGATATTACCTTTCTCATAGAGTTCTTATGTGGTGAAGTCATAAAACAGCACCGGACATATAATAAATGCTTGATAAATGTTAACTTGTTGCTGCTAATCGTCCACTACGTGCTTTGGATTCATTTCCTCATATTCATATAATAAACAATTCTGTGAGTAGTTATTATTCCATTTCACTGGAGAGGACATTTACTCCCGGACCCAGAGTTAAGCAGATATAATTTGAACTCAGGTCTGTAAGTCTCTGTGGCGAGTTCTGATTCCTGGCGCCGACTCCGAGACAGAGATCTTGGTGCCGGAAGCTTAAGGGGAGAGCTCGGGGGCAACACCTGTGGGCCAAGGGAGAAGGTGCTCTGTGCTGCAGCACATGTGCATCACCCTACAGGATGAAAGGCCACCCTAGCGGAGCTCCAGCACTGGCCTGGCCCTTCAGAGTTGGACCCCACTGGGGCAAGGGGTTGGCCTGTTAGTGGAATCTGTAGTCCTTGCATGTAGCCTGCCCCCAACAGGGGTGTGGGTTTGGGCAAAGCAGCTCTCTTCAGCCAAAGGCTATCTCCAGAGAGGGTCTCCGCTGAAGAACCAGCAGCAGCCAGCACTCCCAGCAGCTGGGGGCATCAGCACTTCAGTCTCAAGGTGGGGATCTAAGCAGTGGATCCAGGGGTCCACACCGCCTCCATCTTTGGAGGGTGTTCAGGGTCAGCTGATGGCCCATGGCGGTTGTGATCCTACTTCTTTTGCCCAGAATCTCTCAGACCCCGTCCGTGTTGGGGAGTTCGGGAAGCATGTGGATGGACTGTTTCTGTGAACTACAGAAGGTGCTTGGTGACTTGAGACAGCACAGCTGCTGCTAACCAGCATCAAAACCAAGTAAATCACCCATAGGAACTGACTGCCGTGGTTTATGGCCTGTACAGCTGGCTATAAGAGCGGTCATTTGAAAATGCTTAAATAGCACAAATTTTAAAAAATCCAATCTTCTAGCAAGCATTTTTTATGGTGTTTATGTCATGATCCATAGGCTAGAACTACAGAATTTTAAAACCAGAAGGGGCCTGAGAGATCCCACTCCACCATTTGGGTTGGGGTGGCGGGGAGTGATTTAGTCAAGGTCACACAGCAAGTTAACAGTTACACACAATGGGATTGGGACCATAAGCATGAAAATTGATATTCTCAAGTAGAGGCTAGCTGTTTGCCAACTGCAAAGAAATTATAAAAACAAATTCTTGGCTGAAAACTTGAAAGGATAGGTTTGGAATGTTATCTTAATGCACACTACAATCTTGAAGTTTCTTGTCATATCCTAGATAAAGTACTGTGTTTATATTTTATTCATTTCCATGCAGAATGGCTTCTAAAACGAAATGCCAAGAATTCTCACTGACATTGTGTGGTTCGCATTTCATTGATTATATTTTGTTATTTTACTGTTTTATGATGAAAACTGTCCTCTACTCCTAGCACTGTAGTTTTTCTCTATATAATTGATACAGTGACAAATACTGTGTGGTGCTAGCAATCTCTGAAGAAAGAATTTTAGATTTGAGAGTGGAGTCTTATCTTAAAATTACTTTCAGAAAACATATCAGACACATGGAGCTGTCAGTTTTAAAACTGTATCACCAATTTTATGTTAACTTATTATCTCAATATTCTCTGGCATATGGATACATCCATAACCACGAAGATTAGTGTTTAGTCAAAAAGAAAATAAAAAGCTTTTAATTTTTCATTACCCCCTCAGTACACTACCTGGCTGGAGTTAGACATTTAAAAATCCCATATGATCGTTCAGCTCTTCAGAGATGTTAACCCTTACATTTCCAGCAGAAAACCTACTGAACAGTGTTTGACGATTAGGAATAGTGGCAGTTTAGAGTTAAGGTTCAGAGCACAGACTGCAAATCCATACTTCCTGGGGTCAAAGCCTAGTTTCACCAGCTGTATGACGTATAAAGTGCTTAGAACCGTGTCTACTCACAAAAGTGCTCAGTTGATGCTGTATCATCAAAATATGCTTTTTAAACTATAGAGGACTGAGCCGTTACAAGGAAAGTTAAAGATGAAGATTAAAAACCAGATACACTTAGTTTTCAGTTTTTGACGCGTTCAATTCTCGAAGCTTACAATGGAGCTCCTAGGTGAAATAGAATCATAAGCCTAGTTAGACCATACGTTTAGATTCTAAAGATTTACTCCACAACCTGATACACATAATACATGAAACAGTAAATTCCCCATTTTTAACTAGAAGACATTTGATTCTGGAAGTCACTGTTCTAATAGTGAGCTCTAGAAAAATCATTCTCAACTTGTAGCTCCATGAAAGCAGTGACTATGCCTATCTTGTTCACCATGCTATGCCCAGGATTTTGCACACTGCCATACAGTAGGAATTTAGTATGTGTAGAATGACTGACTGATTGACTATAAGAGGCAATGCACTTTATTTTTTCATAATTGCTTTACATTATTGGGTTAGTTTCTGCTGTACAACAAAGTGAATCAGCTATATGTATACATATATCCCCATATCCCCTGCCCCTTCAGCCTCCCTCCCACCCTCCCTATCCCACCCCGCTAGGTGGTCACAAAGCACGGAGCTGATCTCCCTGTGCTATGTGGCTGCTTCCCACTAGCTATCTATTTTACATCTGGTAGTGTATATATGTCCATGCCGCTCTCTTACTTCATCCCAGCTTCCCCTTCCCACCCTGAGTCCTCAAGTCCATTCTCTACGTCTGTGTCTTTGTTCCTGCCCTGCCACTAGGTTCATCAGTACCGTTTCTTTAGATTCCATATATGTGTGTTAGCATACAGTATCTGTTTTTCTCTTTCTGACTTACCTCTCTCTGTATGACAGGCTCTAGGTCCATCCACCTCACTACAAATAACTCAGTTTCGTTCCTTTTTATGGCTGAGTAATATTCCATTGTATACATGTGCCACATCTTTATCCATTCATCTGTCGATGGACATTTAGGTTGGTTCCATGTCCTGGCTATTGTAAATAGTGCTGCAGTGAACATTGTGGTACATGTCTCTTTCTGAATTATGGTTTTCTCAGGGTATATGCCCAGTAGTGGGATTGCTGTGTCATACGGTAGTTCTATTTTTAGTTTTTTAAGGAACTTCCATACTGTTCTCCATAGTGGCTGTATCAATCTACATTCCCACCAACAGTGCAAGACGGTTCCCTCTTCTCCACACCCGCTCCAGCATTTATTGCTTGTAGATTTTTTGATGATGGCCATTCTGACCAGTGTGAGGTGATACCTCATTGTGGTTTTGACTTGCATTTCTTTAATGATTAGTGATGTTGAGCATTCTTTCATGTGTTTGTTGGCAATCTGTATATCTTCTTTGGAGAAATGTCTATTTAGGTCTTCTGCCCATTTTTGGATTGGGTTGTTTGTTTTTTTGATATTGAGCTGCATGAGCTGCTTGTATATTCTGGAGATTAATCCTTTGTCAGTTGCTTCTTTGCAAATATTTTCTCCCATTCTGTGTGTTGACTTTTTGTCTTGTTTATGGTTTCCTTTGTTGTGCAAAAGCTTTTAAGTTTCATTAGGTCCCATTTGTTTATTTTTGATTTTATTTCCATTACTCTAGGAGGTGGGTCAAATAGGATCTAAGGCAATGCCCTTTAATTCATAGAATTTTAGAGTTAGAAGGGGTCACCTGCTAATGATGTCACAAATAAGGAACCTGCGGATAAATGACTTAGAACTAATTATATGATTAGCTGTGAATAGAACCAGGATCCAAGATGTTGACTTCAGGCCTTGGAGACTCAAATAAGTGATTGCCTTCTGCAGTATTTTTGCAAAAGGTATTCTTAGAAACATTAGTTTCTTGGGATATTCATGGAGTAAAGAGTGGAAGGAGTTGTTCTATGGGCAAAAAATTGGGGGAAATGTAGGCTTAAAACAATTAAACTGTGGATCTCAGCACTTGGGAGAGGGTTTGGCCATAATGCTCCCCCCCCCTTTTTTTTTATTGGAGTATAGTTTCTTTACAATATTGTGTTAGTTTATACTGTACAGCAAAGTGAATCAGCTATATGTATACAAATAGCCCCTCTTTTTTGGATTTCCTTCTCATTTAGGTCACCACAAAGCACTGAGTAGAGTTCCCTGTGCTATACAGTAGGTTCTCATTAGTATCTATTGTATACATAGTATCAATAGTGTATATATGTCAATCCCAATCTCCCAGTTCCTCCCAACCCCCCCTTTCCCCCTTGGTATCTGTACATTTGTTTTCTAGGTCTGTGTCTCTATTTCTGCTCTGTAAATAAGACTGTCTATACCAGTTTCATAAAACCCCTTTTGAAGGGAGCATAGTTTGGAACTGATGGTCCATAGGAGAAGGCTGACCAGTAAGCTTCAGCAAATACTTATCATGCACCTATACTTCATGCAAGTATCATGATAGAAGCTATACAAAGAGTTAAAGTGAGTTAGACACCAAAGAGATCCTGGGGCGTTATATTGGTGGCGGGCATGGGGTAAGAGTGGTGGCAGGGGCTACAGCATGTTATGAAAAGGCACAAATAACTTCAGTCTATGTCTGAATTTGGGAAGTGTCATGAGAAAGCCTCAAATAAAATGCTATGGGGATTCAAAGGTCAGAGTTCCATGGAAGAAACAGCATTTGAGATGAATCTTGAAAGATGGATGTGAACTCCTTTAGTAAACGTCTGCTGACTTTTGTTTAGCTGAAAATGACTTTATTTTACTCTTATTTATGAAGTGTAGCTTTTCTGGATGTGCAATGGATAGTTATTTCCCTTCAACACTTTGAATAATTATTTCACAGACTCCCTTCATCCACAATTACTCTTGATAAGCCTGACAGTCTAATTGTTAGTCCTTTGCAGGTGATCTTTCCTTTCTCTCAGGCTGCTTTTAAGGTTTTCTCAGTGTCTTTGGGGTTCTCCAGTTTCCCTGTAACATGTCTAAAGCATAAATTTCTTGTTCGTTTATCTTTCCAGGGATGTGCTGTATTTCCTAGATCTGTGGACTTAGGTCTTTCCATCGGTTCTGAAAAACTCTCAGCTACAGATATTATGTATCTTCCATTCTCTCTATCCTCTACTTCCAAACCTCCAATTAAATTTATATCAGAAGTTCTCATTCTATCTTCCATGTCTTTAAATTTCTCTTTCATATTTTCCATTCCCTTTTTTTCCTGAGCTACATTCTGGATGTTTTCTTCAGATATTTCTTTAATTCACTAAGTATCTCTTCAGACATTTAACATGTTTATTAAATGTTTATTTTCAACCATTTTATTTTTGTCTCTTTTTTTATTCTTTTTCAAATCTACCTGGTCATCCTTTGATGGTCCTTTGTTGCTTGGTTATCTTTGGTATTCCACTCCTTTTTTTTTAAATTTAATTTATTTTTTTTGCTGTATGCGGGCCTCTCACTGTTGTGGCCTCTCCCGTTGCGGAGCACAGGCTCTGGACGCGCAGGCTCAGCGGCCATGGCTCATGGGCCCAGCTGCTCCGTGGCATGTGGGATCTTCCCGGACCAGGGCACGAACCCTTGTCCCCTGCATCGGCAGGCGGACTCTCAACCACTGCGCCACCAGGGAAGCCCTCCACTCCTTTTTTTTAAAACTTTAAAAAAAAATTTATTTTATTTATTTTTGGCTGCATTGGGTTTTCATTGCTGTGCACAGGCTTTCCCTAGTTGCAGTGAGTGGGGGCTACTCTTTGTTGCGGTGCATGGACTTTTCATTGCTGTGGTTTCTCTTTGTTGCGGAGCACGGGCTCTAGGTGCAAGGGCTTCAGTAGTTGTGGCGCACAGGCTTAGTTGCTCCATGGCGTGTGGGATCTTCCCGGACCAGGGCTCAAACCCGTGTCCCCTGCATTGGCAGGCGGATTCTTAACCACTGCGCCACCAGGGAAGTCCTCCTTATTTCTTTAAATTTGTCACACATAGACATTCTATGTTAGAAGTCAACAAAATGTAGAGATGAAGAGTACATACTCTAGAACCAACTGCCTGAATCCAAATTGTAGTTCTACCACTTAAGAAATGTTGACCTGGAACAAATTACTTAATCGCTCTGTCCCTCAGTTTTTTTTCCTTTATAAAATGGGGATGACAATAGTACTTGCTTCATAGAGTTGTTATGGGAATTAAATAAGTTAAAATTGGAAAAAAAACCTTTACAATAGTGCCTAGTGCTTAATAATTGCTCTGTACACTTTTGTAAATGAAAATATATACCCAAAGTTCTTGGGGTCTAAACTAGATGCTTGTTTTTCCATCAACTCACTCTCTCTTGGTGGTTTGCCTCCTTCCGTGCTTAGTGATCTTGGATTTGAACTCCAATTTGATGGCTCTTAATGGCCTACTGTGAAGATTTGTACTTGCTTCTGTTGGGAGCAGAAGGAAAACACCAACCTGAGACACTTCACCCCTTTTGGAGTGTCCTGGCCTAATGCAGAAGCGTCAGACCTTTGGCTTCCCCACTTTCTGATGCTTTAGAGTTCATACCGTGCTATAACGGCACTGGCCCTTAGGACAACCCAGTTTTCTTATTTTCTTAGCACTCTTGGCTCCCAGTTCTGGTTTCAGCTCATATTTGAGGATAAGAGCTGTCCTAGACAATTACTTTACTACTTACAAGCCCAACAGTCCATTTAAAAAGTGATCCAGGGAATTCCCTGGTGGTCCAGTGGTTAGGACTCTGTGCTTTCACGCCGTCGCCCGGGTTCAGTCCCTGGTTGGGGAACTGAGATCCCGCAAGCCGCATGGCCAAAAAAGTGATCCAGTTCTTTTGTAGTTGGAAGGCCTTCTGAGTATCTAGTTATCTGTACTGCCAGAAGCTACCTCTTGCTTTGAACCAGTCAGAATGTGTTACCTTATGCTGCAGCAACAAACAACCTCCAGTGGCTTGGAAAAACAAAGGTTTATTTCTCATTTATGCTACACATCCATCCCAGGTCAGCAGGGCCTCTGCTCTGTGTGATTCTTACTCAGGGATTCAGGCTGATGGAGCTTTGACTATTGGAAGAACATCAGTGCTGTAACAGGGGAGAGAAAATACAGTGAATCATACTCTGGCTGTTAAGGGCTTCCATCTGGAAGTGACACACATCAGTTTCATTCACTTTTAATTAGCCAAGGCAAGTCCTAGGGCCACACCTAACTCCAAGGAAGTGCCTAGGAAGGAAGAGAACTGAAAGTATCAGTGAACATCACTAACAATTACTACATGTTTTTTTCACCTAATATTATAAACATTCTTATGTTCTTATATAGATTTGGTAACTAATTTTTAAAAATATTATTATGAAGGTCTCAAACATAAAGAATTAAAAATAATATTATAATATAATAATATACTTCAATTAAAAATGGTTAAGATGGTAAATTTTATGTTATGTGCTTTTTACCACAATTTAAAAAAACTTGATTGGATTAAATACAAATCATTTTGTTCTGAGGATTCTGATACATTTGTGTTATAACAAGAAATAAACGTAGCACTTATTTTCTATAAAAAAAAGTTTTGTACCTTGAGGGACTACGAAGTGAGTTCTGGAGAAAGAGGGCAAAGGGAAGATGTCTTTGAGAAGTGATGAGTCTGGGAGAAGAAATTCCCTGTCAGGAAAGAGTGCAAAGTCTTCTAGAGGGGGTATGTCCCCTGCCTCCTGGCAGTGCCTGGATGGGCAGCATCTAGTGGGGAGGGGCTGCTCGTGCTCCCAGGGAGGCCCAATCCCAGCCTCACCAGAGTCCCTCCTGGGCCCCAGGTGTACCTGCCCAGCCTGGAACAGACGGCAGGGGTTTGACCTCTTGCACATCGCTACTTACCAGCTCCTAGAGCAGGCCTTGGCAGCTGGTAGGTGTTCAGTAAATTGGGTTTTTTTTTTGCGGTACGCGGACCTCTCACTGCTGTGGCCTCTCCCGTTGCGGAGCACAGGCTCCGGACGCGCAGGCTCAGCGGCCATGGCTCACGGGCCCAGCCATGGCTCACGGGCTCCGCGGCATGTGGGATCCTCCCGGACCGGGGTACGAACCCGTGTCCCCTGCATCGGCAGGCGGACTCTCAACCACTGCGCCACCAGGGAAGCCCAGGCAGCTTTCTTTTTAACTGACTATTTTCCTGAATCCTTTATAGTATGTTATGTAATACACTGTATTTGCAAATAAGCTATATTTACAAATAAATAGGTATTTATTTACTAATTGATAAAGAATTTTCAGCATGTTACTCATGAACAGGGTAAAAGCTGTATCCTCCCCATGGACAGCCTTGGCTGTGAGTAGAGTCTATGCTAAACCAACAGGGCGCCCCACTTGCCTTACCAGGGCTTTGAGGCCACGGCTGCAGCGTAGGCAGAGGGTGAACACAGAAGGCTTGGGTTCCACTCCTAGCTCTGCCACCACCACATGGTCTCAGGTAAATCCTTCAGTCTCTTCAGTGAAACAAGTGTTGTGTTTAATGGTCCCTAAGAGAGGGCTGGAGTTCAGCCTATATGCACTGGGTCCAGCCATCCCAGTCGTTTCCAACTGGTCGGGTATCTACTATCCACTGGTTAAATATTTTGAATGTCATTCCTACTCTCAGGTCTCTTCCATGTGAGGACAAGTCTCTTGCAGGTCTGCAGGAGCCAGAGGTAATCTGGCTTCTCAGAAACAGAAGAATCACAGGAACTCATCCAAAGCATTAGCTTATCCTGATTATAAATATTACTCCTAATGACTCCAGAAGCAATTGCTATGTGCCATATAAAACTGTCTTCTTATCACTGACTCTGTGCTCCACTTTTCCATTTTCTAACCTCCTCTAAACCTTTTCTCTGTTTACTGTAAAGTAATATTTTCCCTGGCTTCAAAACATGTGGACACATTCCCCATAGATGTGGAAAATAACAGGAGGCTTGAAGTTCACCTGAAGTTCACCAGAGCACCTGAAGTTCTCTCATGGAGCCTCACTGTTTCTCCTTGGGGGAAATCAAAACACAAAAGCAAGGTGCTGCTGTAGCCAGGGAGTCAAGGAGTAGTATGTGTTCTCTCATCGCCCCATACCTTTGCTAATGTTTCCTTTTCCTTTTCCTCTCTACAGCCTTTCTTCTGGTGAGCTTCTACCCACACTTCGATGCCCCAACCTATGGTTATTTTACTTCCATCACACTTGTACACCTCGCTGTTACAGAACTTAGCACTCTGTAATATAAGTATTATTTATAAGTGGACCTCCCAACTTGGAGAATCTATAGCCTCTGGAAAACCTGTGTTCTAACATCTAGCACGATACTCTTCCTTTTCTTTACAGTAGGTCCAATATTATCACCTATGCTCCTTTGGTCAGCCAGGCTGAGTCATACTGTTTGCCAGAACACAAAAGCAATGGCAGAAAGGGAGCCCAGAGCAGAATAAATAACATACACACCAGGACGCTTTCAACTCAGCTCACCAACCGGAAGCAGCTGCGGTACCGTGTGCTAACACTCAGAATGGCTTCTTTGCTCTAGATATCATTGGCTGACAGCAACTGATGACACTCAAAAACTGGGACACCCACTGCAATTTTATTTTGGAAAATATCTCAGACATAAGTAGTGTTATAATGAATTGGTTTTGAGGGGGTAATCCTGAATATTAAAAGTATTTCCTGGTATTTGATGCTAAGAAGTTCCACTCTATCAACAGTAAATCTCCTTTATTTAAATTAGCTCGAGAGGCTTTCTGTGCCACCAGGCAACCCTATGCAAATAGTATGCCACCGGTATTAGTCAGTGTTCTCCAGAGAGAACCAAAAAAGATGTCTAGATATACACAGAGAGAAATTGCAAGGAATTGGCTCACATGATTGTGGAGGCTGGCAAGTCCAAAATCTGCAGGGGTGGTAGGCCGTAGGCTAGAGACCTAGGGAAGAGGTGCAGTTTGAGTCCAAAGGCAGTCTGGTGGCAGAATTCCCTTTTCCTTGGGAAAGGTCAGTCTTTTTTCTACTGAGGACTTCAACTCCGTGGCAGAAACACACTCACATTATAAAGGGCTATCTGCTTTACTCAAGTATTTAAGTGTTAATCTCAATTAAAACAATACCTTCACAGAAACATCTAGAATAATGTTGACCAAATATCTGGGTACTATGGCCTAACCAAGTTGACACAGAAAATTAACCATCACACCCCTCATCTCTAATCTTTAGCAGTGGCTGCCTTGAGGACCACGTTACAAACGATTTTGAAGCCACATCCAGACGTAACAGGAAATCACACTCTTATGAACTAGTAATGTCTGCTCTGAGCACAGAAGAGAGGACAGGCAGCCTGTGTCTTATATTTTCTACTCCTACAGTAGAAGTTTGGTGTGTGTTTATTGAATGAACAAGTGACAAATCTTGCCCATTTTGCCTTTAAAACTAGGACTAGCCGTGATTCAAGATGTGTTCAGATCAAATTGTTTGATATCAACCAGGCAAGCTGAGCAAATTCTCATGCTCCCTGTGTATATGCACAAGAATGCTCCCAGCAGCTTCATTATCAACATCCCCAAACTAGAAATAACCATGTTCACCAACAGTACGTGGGTAGATAAAAAATGTGCTGTAATAAATATGAACTACAGCTACACACAACCCGGATGACTCTTACAAACAGGAGGTTGAGCAAAAGAAGTCAGCCACAAAAGAACAAGGCATTAATTCCATTTATAAAGTTCCAACACACAAAATTAAGCTCTATTCTATGTAGGCGCACATTTAGGTGCTAAAATAATTATTTAAAAAAGCAAAGAAGTGATTCCCATAAAAGCTCTGATAGTGGTTATCTCTAGGAGCATGTGAGATGGGGGGAGAATTCACAATATTATACTTCGTGACTTGGGTGTTAACTTTAAAACAACATGGTAAAATGTTTTCTCTGTATGAGTGTTAAACAATCAAAAAGTTTAAATTTTTTTCCTAAGGTCTCCTTATGCCAGTTCCTAAAAAGAGAAAACGGGCGGGTGCGGAATTAAAAGAAGCCGCAGCTAAAATTAGAGTCAGCACAGGCCTGTAGGGGGAGCTCTTGCGCCCTCCATGCATCTTCAATTACTCCAGACCGGAAGGGACTACCCCTACACCTCTGCTGCCTCTCCCACAGGAACCTGTTGCCTACTTCGCAAACCAACAGGAAGAAGAAAACTTCTCTCCCTGAAGGACAGCCCAGCCAATCCGAGGCTGTAGCAGTCCAATCAATGAGAAGCCTCCATACTTTGGACTCCCAGCTTCCTCCAATGGCTCCTTGGTTATTACAGGTCCTCCCAAGTCTCGCCTTTTCCCTATAAAAGCTAATTTCCCTTCCTTGTTCCCTGGGTTTGCCTGTGGTCCTCCATAATTCGGTATCCTGGGTTGCAATTCCTCTGATATTAATGAATAGACTCACTTTGCTGGTAAAATAATTGATGCTATTGCATTATTCAAGCTTGGGGTTCAAGGGAACCCCAAGAAACAGTGGCCCAATCCGCACTTAGCCTCTGGCCAAAGAGGCCAGTGCATTCACTCTCCAAACTACCTCCCCCCTAGTGTCTACTTTAGACCCTTTTCTGTGTTGCTTTTTCCCCCAGAACAAATGTCTCCATTTTAGTAGTGGTTAGATTTACAGTATAACAAATTTAACAGTTGAAAGCCCTAAAATTCATCCTCAGCAAAACTTGCAAAGCAGCTGCAAAAAAGATGAATGTCACTCATGGGATCAAAAGCCTAGAAGGATTTCGTGGAAAAGTTCAGCAGTGTGTGCATGCAAAGCCTATTCTAAACAGAAGGCTCAGTTAGACGATAGTGTCCCTCTGTCTCATTATGAGCTGGAAGTGCCTGGGATAACTGGGCTTTGGAAGGCTGCTGGTTCTTATGCAGAAATCCTGGTACAAAGGGCAGGCTCTCATGATCTGCCTTCCAGGATCCTAGGCTTAAAATTCAGAATTGAGCTTCAAGAGAGTTAGAAAAGGCAAAGTGATTTTAAGGGCGGGTGCTGGAGGTTTACTTTTTCCTCTTTTCATAGCTTTGAGTACTTAGAAATTTGTAGTTAAATATGCTTTCTTCCCTCTGGAAAACAGATTTCCCTGCTCTCTCACCTCTGCCTGGGGGATAACAAATTTCATATGGAAACCTGAAAACCCAAAGAGAAATATGCAACGCTTCAGCCACCTTGTGTCGGACTGGCTGTCACAGACCCTGGTTTGGGTCAGGCTGTTTAGGCTTCTCTGGAACAAGCGTTTATCTACCGCAGGGTCATTTTATAGGTCCATTAAATCTACATTTTCTCTTGGGCTCCTTTCCTCAGCTCCCCTCAACCCCACTCTAGTCACACACTCTAAAAACCCCCCTTAAGCCCCAGAAATAAATCTCTATAAACTGCCGAGCGTTCAATCAGGCTCTTACTCTATCTCTTTGTAATTAGAATAAATTTACTGCTCAGAGAGATGGGGGGAAATATGCAAGGTACTCCTTGGATAAATATACTGCAGTGAGAAAAGTAGAGGCTCTGTAAAAGTTATCTCTGTGAATTCAACAAGAATCAAGGTCACTGGAGCTGCTACATACCGGGGAATGTTAATTAATGGGCCTGCAGCTGGTGGTACCACTTGGCCACTCTGCTCCAGCTGCTTGCTCCATATTTCTCTCGTTTGGAGGACCATTCTTGGATCAAATCCCATCTCTTTTTTTTCCTCCAAGTACAAAAAGTACATAAGTCTATCCTGGAAGGATGCCAACCTTTCAGAGCACTAAGCTAAGTGTTGTTTCTTAGCTATTTTAATCTCCTTTTTAAAGAGAGGTCACTCTATCACCTCTGGAGCTGGATTACTTGCAATCGGTGTTCAAGCTGTGGCCTGAGGTCACCGTTCTGGCACTATCCACAGGGAGGTGTCCTGAAGTTGTAGAGCAGATGGGCACTTGTAACTTGCCCTCAAACTAAAAGCGGAAGGCACCTGAAAAGATGCACCTATCTCTCTCCTCACTACGTAGTCTACATTTTAAGCCAGGCTGAAGGCAAGGTGAAAATGCAACCCAAGCACTCAATGGCTCAGAGGTGAAGAGGGAGAGAGAAAGAAACAGGAGAAAAGGAGAAAAGAAGAGAGTCTGACAGAAGAGGCAGAAAGTATCAGGGTAGTCTATACCATTTAAATCTCTGGGAAGCATTAAATGAGACCAGGCATGTAAACCACTTAGCACAGTTAGCTGGGACACAGGCCAGCTATTGGTAATTAAAATAACTCCAGAGTTGAGGTAGAACAGACGTGTACAACATGGACCCGTCCCTGCACTGCCTTGGGACTGTATTTAGGCAGTGCGTTACTCTGGTTAAACCTGGACTTCGGAGTCAGAAAGATCTGCTTTTATGTCCCTGCTCAACCACTTAAGTAGCTGTGTGTCATTTGACTGCTTAGTTATCTCTTTATATCTCAACTTTCTCATCTGTATAATGGGGCTAATTATAGTATCTGCTTCAAGGCTACTGAGCAGATTTAATGAAATACAGCCTGTGGGACCTTTAGCACAGTGCTTGGTACATGTTAATCTCAATAAATACTCATTGTTGTAACTGGGGCTCTTATAACTGTTTTCATAGGTCAGCCAGGGAAGAATCAGGAAAAGTGTTTCAGGAAAACAGTTTGCCTCTCTGGGCAGGTGAAGATGGCTTAAGAAGAACAGTTTTTCCAAAGCAGTGAAAATGGTCCTGCTTGCCTCTATTGCAGCGGGGCTTGTTTTTCTTCTCATTTGGAAACTTTCTTCCCTTCAGTGTTACATAGTGAGGAGACTGGGCGTTCTTCCCACAATGACAGACATGCAAATCTTGCCCAGAAATAACAGGGAGAATGCCCGACTCTGCTTCTATAAGGAATTCTCCCGGTAACCGTAAGCCATAGACTCCAGGCGCAGGGCCCTGGGGATGGCTGCATCCACTCCCCTCAAGCCAGTCAGGCTGTCTTCCACTTGGGCCAGTTCCTTTATGAGAGAGACCCAGCTTTACTGAGCCCTTTGTAAAGGAAACAAGAACGTTCTAAAAAATTGGGAAATGTTCTCCATTACTATTTCCAAACTGTAAAATGATAGTTGGGCCTTTTAAAAGACTTGGGAAATTTTCTGAAATTAAGGAATATGGATTTAAAGGAAGCCTTGGGGGATTAGAGTTTTCCTTC
Organism: Pseudorca crassidens; assembly: GCF_039906515.1. NCBI lineage: Eukaryota > Metazoa > Chordata > Mammalia > Artiodactyla > Delphinidae > Pseudorca > Pseudorca crassidens. Next base: position 26,010,475 of record NC_090304.1, read on the forward strand.
TCTTTGAAGCGTCTGAAACAACTTTAATCTGCTTTCAGAGTGCTATGCAGTTTGGCAAGGTATTCTGGTAGTGTTGTTGCCTTCTTTGTGGAACTGATACTTTTGTGCCCCTTTTAAAACCCATCTGGAGAAATGCTTCGGGTATAAAAAGACACTTGAATTTAAAGAACAAGACTATTCAAGGTAAAGGAATGGCTTCTAAGATGCTTCAAAGAAATTTTTAAATTTCTACTTTGGGCAAAAGAAAACTAAATAAACAAAAATCTAGTTGGATATACAGCCACAAAGATGTAACTATTCATACATAATTTCCTGGTTGTTGTACTCCTATTATATATATATATATATATAATATGTACTTTACAAAATGCAATTGTATATACTCTCATGTAATAGCACTACTCTGGGAGGCAAGTATTATAATTCTTATTTTACTGATAAGGAAACTGGGGCTCAGGGAGTTCAACTTTTGCTTAAAGAAAATATAATGTGGCAAGAACTTGAACTTGGGACGCTAGGTTTTAATCCCAATACCCTTTCCACAACACCTCATCACCTTTAACCTGCCATGTGGTCTAGGCAGCCCCAGTCAATCTTTGATGCCTCAGTTTCCCAGTCTGTGAGATGAGAATAATACCTCTCTGGCTTGCTTTCAGGGACTGGTGGATAGATTTTCCAGGGCCAAGTCTAACTATGATGTGACCAAGATTTCCAGGAACAGTGTATGATAAACCTGAATGAAATACCGTTGTCCCTCGGTATCTGCGGGGAATTGGTTCCAGGAGCCCCCGCAGATACCAAAATCTGCAGTTGCTCAAGTCCCTGATATAAAATGGCGTATGACAGTGAAGAGTCAGCTGAAGGTATCCAGAGGTTTCCCATCCGCGGATACGGAGGGCAGATTGTTCACTCTGCTGAGCCCAAAGGAATATTGCTAACACCCTGTCTACCCCAGGAATGTTCCAGAGGACTGCAGGAGATGCACTCTGAAGCTTTAAAATGACATTGGTTGCAAAAGACAAGCGCAGAATGGTTACAAAGCTGGCAGGTGGCCTGGAAGCTGCGAGTAGCTGTGAATAGCTCATTATCCCAGGGGCTGGAGAACCTGCAGAAGGGGCAGATAGGGAAGCAAGGGCACACACTGGTCCATCTGGGGCCTTAATTCCCCGAAGCTATAAAGGAGGAGATAAGTGTATCTTCAAAAGGAATGAAAACTCAACAGCTATGCGATTCTAGAAGAATATATAGTTTTAAACTGTCTAGGAAAAGAATACATATCTCCTTTCTATTTATTTATTTAGTTATTACAAAAGTATATCTATTCATTGTCAAAATAATAGAGAAGTGTAGAATGAGAAAGTGACATTCCCTCTTTCATTTGCTCCTCCCCTAACTCACTCACTAAACTCCCCTAGCTCCCAGACATGTACTCTGTGTCCCCTAAAATGTTTTCCAGTTAAATACTATGTGTGTCTGTATTTCAGATGCATGTCATACGGATTCACATATGTGTTTTTAAATGGGGTCTCATAACACATAGAATTTTGCAACTTGCCTATTTGTTTAACTTTACAATGTATCATAGATACTTGCTCATACAGACCTCTCATTCCCTGCCCCCAGCTTTATTGAGATATACTTGATGAATAAGAATTGTATATATTTGAGGTGCTCCACATGATGACTTGGTATATATATATATATATATATATATATATATATATATATATATATACACACATACACACACACACATTGTGACATGGTTGCCAAAATCAAGCTAATTAACATATCCATTACCTTAAATAGTTACATTTTTGTATGTGGTAAAAAGCTCTACTCTCTCAGTAAATTTCAAGAATACAGTACAGTATTAGTAACCAGAGTCACTATGCTGTCCATTAGCTCTCCAGAACTTAAGCATCATGCATAACTGAACCTTTGTACCCCTTGATGACTGTCTCCCCATTTCCTCCAACCACCGTTTTAATCTCTGCTTTTAGGAGTTCAACTTTGTTAGAGACCTCTCATTTTTTTTAAAGCATGGAGAGGGTTCCTCTGTATGGATATACCATAGTTTATTTAGCCCCATTTCTATGGGTGGAGATACAGGTAACTGCTGTGTTTTTCCCCTTAACATTAACAAATAATGCTTCAGCAAATAATAATGATGGTTTATTAATATGAAAGGAAACAATCTAGGGATAAATGGGCTAGAGCAAATTTGGGAAAGATAGTACATAACAAAACCCTTACCCGTGAGCCCAGTGTGGGGAATCTCCGTTTAGCTCTTCATTGTGTCAGAGCGACAGCTGACACCGAAGAAAGAACCCAGGAAAAAAACAAGTTAAAGAAAGGAAAAAGAGGGCTTCCCTGGTGGCGCAGTGGTTAAGAATCCACCTGCTGATGCAGGGGACACAGGTTCGAGCCCTGGTCTGGGAAGATCCCACATGCCGTGGAACAACTAAGCCGGTGCGCCACAACTACTGAGCCTGCGTGCCACAACTACTGAAGCCTGCGTGCCTAGAGCCTGTGCTCCACAAGGAGAGAAGCCACCACAATAAGAAGACCGTGCACTGAAACAGAGTAGACCCCACTTGCTGCAACTAGAGAAAGCCCGCACGCAGCAACGAAGACCCAACACAGCCAAAAATAAAAAATAAATAAAAATTTAAAAAATATATATAAAAAAAAGAAAGGAAAAAGAAAGCACAGCAGGAGTTTTGAAAGGTTGGGTGAATTGAATTAAGGATCATTATTGAGTGTACAGAAACCTATAGAGAAACCGTATGATTATTATAAAATTCAGATTGGTGGCACTGTAAGAAGGAAAATGATGGTGAGGGTGAGAAAACGTTTGAGCATTTAGTCTCCATGTCAGTCCCTGCAGGATGGGGGGTTGTGTCTTAGTCCTTCGTAGCCTCCATATCTGGCATAATTCCTGACAAGTAAAAGGTGTTAATAAGTACTTGAAGAAAGAGCAAGGAATACTTCTCCCCAGAGGACCAAGCCTTTTGGACATGAATGTAGATAAATCTTGATTTGTGACTTTACAAATAACTTGAAAATTTAAAAATATTATCTTGAGTTGAAAAGCAGTAAGTTAAAAAATAGTTTCACTAAAAAGCCTCTGTTTTGTAATTTACCTGACATGTTTCTCTGCTTACTGTTCTTTGTGTTTTAATTTGTTGCCTGCTCAAAAAATGTATTAAATTGTAATTGGACATTGAATTAAAAATTTTTTTAATTGACCTCATTTTTCTTGAACCCACCACTAGATGTTCTGTGTCTAGTTGTGTTGTGTCAGTTGGCTGGTTTCTGCCTCTTGGCTTCAGCATTCTTGTTCCTAAATGAAGTAAAAAGAATCAAGTGCCCCATGGCAGGTCTTCAGTCTTGTTAACTGAGAATTCAAGGGAAAAGTTTAAGACATATCCTCTGTGTGATGGTCCTACTGATTGGGTAACTATGTTCCAGTCAACCAGAGATCAAATAACTAGACTTGGGTGTGTGTGTACATTCCTCAAGATATTTTTATGAGAAAGGGATAAGTGAAAGATAAGCAAACCGATATGAGGGATTTACTTTTAAAGGAGAGAGAGAGAGAGAGGAACCAGCTTGGTCAACCTTACCTTCGACATCAGGGTCAGCAATTTACCAAAAATACACCAAAGGGAAGATTGCCAACCCCTGTTTTCATCAGTTGAATTCTCCAGAGTGGTAACCCGTATTCATTATGATCTTGACATACTAGGGAAAGAAAGATTGAATTAAATTCAGTAGAATTGCTGGAATTATATTTCAATGTTCCACATATTCATTCATTCCATAAATGTGAGCAAAACCACTAGATAATCAGAAAGACTATTCTCTAGTCATTCTGAATCATCAGGATTGTTCTGCTGGGTCTTTTAGAGAGTTCAGTGCCCTCCGTCCCCCTCAAAAAACCCCGCTGAATCCTCTTTCCCCATCTCAGCAGAAGCTCTAGTTCATGATGAGACATGCTTCAGAGTGTTTGAATTGGCTTATGGAGAGAATTATCTGCAGGGAGGCGACCCAATGGTATTGTGAAAGAGAGAAGGAATAATCCGTTTAGGAAGTCATTCTTTAAATTGTCATTTTGGCAGGGTAGCTCAGAGGGTAGAGAACTGGAGTGAGGTCAGCAGTCTTGGGTTCCAGGCCTTTATTATTACAATGCTGTGTGACTCTGGGCTTCAGTTTCTTCATCATGAAATGAAGAGTCCAACAAGGTGACTGTGGCATGGAGGATCGTGCCTTCTACTAGTGTATAGGATAAAGGATGCTGATAAAATCATATTAAGATAAGTTTACAAATTCTAAAGACTTACGATTCTTTATAGAGATGAAAACAAAATCCTGGGGATTCTAAGGGGACTCTTCTGGGACACCAGTCCTGGGGTGGATTTTTTCCCCCCAAATCAGGTGTTCCTTGTACTCAGGGATTCTGGTGAGAGGTCTCCTTCCTAAACTAGATCAGCTGTAAACCGTGTCCTTCCTGAAGGCTATAATTACCTGGAGTTTGCATAAGGGACTCCGAGCTATAAACCTGGCACAGGGTCCTACGCCAGCAGTAACATTCTTACTGATCTGCCCAGAGGGTTCTCTATTTGTAGCCCCCTGAGCTCTGTGAGGCCCACCCATCTCAAAAGGCAACCTCAGGGCCTCTCAAAGAGAAGTCTTTCATAGGGCTGTTGACGGGTTGAAAACTGAACCCTGGTCCTCACTGAAGCCATCATTTGCATGATAATCATGACCAATTTGGAGGAGTTAAGAAAGCCTCAACTCCCGGTGCTCTTCACTTTTTTTTTTTTTTTTTTTTTTTTGCGGTGCGAGGGCCTCTCACTCCGGACGCGCAGGCTCAGCGGCCATGGCTCACGGGCCCAGCCGCTCCGCGGCATGTGGGATCCTTCCGGACCGGGGCACCAACCCGTGTCCCCTGCATCGGCAGGCGGACTCTCGACCACTGCGCCACCAGGGAAGCCCGCTCTTCACTTTTGAAACCAGTCACTGTCGGGCAGGTAATGCCTCTTGTTATCTTTTGGTAACTTTAGGTACCTAGAGTTGTTCTAGAGGACGAGAATCTTAGAGATGTGTTTTCTGAATTGTTTCTCTAATCTGATTAGATTTAAAGGCACTAAGGACTGTATTTCTTGTGGTAAAGAGGATGCTAACAGTCCATGGTATGTTGTGGCAGCAGAGATACACAAAATAAGATCACTGATCACTGGATACTCCTAAATAAATACTTGTAAAAGGCAAGTTTCTTCAAAGGAAATCCACTGCTGCTCTTAAAGGGAAGAGTTGTCCTCCCCCACCCCAACCCCTTTCCTGATAAGACAAAGACTTAATGCTACCCTGAAGAATTTGGCTTTGGAAACGGCTGGCCGGTTTCACTTTGCTGAAAGGCCTGAGGCTGGGAGCAGCGGCCTGGAGGCGGTACATCTTGTGTTACTTGGCTAGGAGAAATCCCTTGAGGCAACATGAAATGGTGTCTCTTTGGGTCATTTGGTTTTCTCCTGTCTCTCCATCCTATTTTTAAGAGTCAGTAGAATACTGACAACACCACAACAATAGTGATCTCTCACATGGCCCTTGCTACATGCCAGGCACATAGCTCTTAGGCCGTAGACAGATTCATGTTTTTAATTTTTATGACAACCTTATGAGGTAGGTATTATTATTAATCCCATTTTACAGTTGGGGAAATGGAGGCAAAGGCAAATAGCTACCAAGTAGGGATGCAGGATTTGAACCCAGGAAGTCTGGCTCCAGAGTCCAGGATCATAGCGAACTTGGGTGATGAACAGGTCTGGATTGAATCCTGGCCATGCCCCTCAATGGTGATAGGATCTTGGATTGGACCCTAAAACTCTTCCAGCCTCTGCCTCTGCGTTTTAACATGGGAATAGTAACCGCTCCTGCCTGATAGAATTGCTGTGAGATTGAAATGGATTGATAAACATTTGGTCCAGGGCCTGGCACATCCTAAGGGCTCAATAAATGGGCTTCCCATCCTCTGAGATGCCAATGTGCAGTCATTGCAAATAATATTTTTTCCCAGTTAATAGCTTGTCTTTTCATCCTCTTTGATGAAGTGTAATTTATAGATTTTTTTTCTTTTATGAATTGTGCTTTTGGTGTCATGTCTTAGAACACTTCGTGAAGCCCTAGATCCTGCAGATTTTTTCCTAAAATTTTTATAGTTATGAATTACTTTTTGAAAGGGCATTTTTTCCTAAATATAAAAGAAAGACATGCCTATTTTAGACCATTTGGAATATAAGGAAAAACTCAATGAGGAAAGTTAAAATCACTAGTAAAACCGAAATCCAGAAATACATTTGGTATTAGATGCAAGCACTTGTAACTTTAATAAAAATCTCACCTCTTTTATAATGGGGAAACAGAACCCTCCAACAGTAAACTGCACTATCAAGTACCAACCAGAGTGCTGATGGAAGGTGCCTCTCTTCACGCCAAAATCAGCTGGGGGAGTTGCCATTCAGAAAAGACTAAGAACTACTGACCCAAACAGTGAAACTCATGTTTATGAACTGCAGCTGTTAGTCACAGGCTGTAATTGCCCCACCAGATAAAGAAGCTATTTAAGAGAGCAGGTTGCTATAAGCTGAATAGAAACAGAAAATAGTCTTTTTGGAAATCACAGGATTGTAACTAAGGGGAACGTCAGGTTCGAGGCTGGAATGGATCTTTGTGTATTTGCTGGCTTGGAGATGGACAGGCTGATCTGGCATGAAGACGGTCCAGCCCTGGCTGCTCTTCTGTTTTGTTGGAGAGAAATCAGTTGAGGATCCCTTTTTCAAGTCCTGCCATGTGGCGGCTTCCATGGCTAGAATCCTTTCAGCCTACCCATTTCTGATTCCTGGGCACCTGGAATTCTGCCTCTTGTACCACCCCCCTCACCTGCCTGACTTGTCAGGTCAGTTGGTAACAGCTGTGATCAGAGCAGTGGCCTCCATTAGTACTCCCCCTCCACCTGTGTCCCCCCCACTACACAGAAGGCGTGAGCTAGTCTTAAAACACAGCATTAGCTATTTCAGAGGCACCCCTCCCTACCCTTCACTGCCAACCTCATGAGAAGCTGATACTTTTTAAAATTTTTATTTATTTATGTATTTATTTATAATTGAAGTATAGTTGATTGAAGCTGATACTTTTTGAAAGGGTATTTTGAGTGAAAGAGGTGAAACTTGCTATTTAAATTGTTTACTGAAGTTAAGAAACAATCCTGAAGTTGATTTGGTCAGTCTAGATTTTCATAGATCAAGTTTGCACCCAGTGGAACCTTGCGTGAAGTACTTGACTACATACTTGCAAAGGAAATCTTATTTCTTAATTACCAAGTTAAGTATCTCTGCTGTTTGTTGAATTTTGAGGAATCAGGTAAAACCCCAGGATGGTGACAGACACAAAAAATTTCATAAAAAGCTTAGATTAAAAGATAATTATGTGGTGAAAATTGCAACCTAAATGCTCATCAAAAGAGAATTGGTTAAATTATGATACATCCATTCAGAAGCTCGACATTTATTGCCATAGAAAGGTGCCTACCTATATCGAGTTTAAAAAACCAGTTATAGATCCTGTTGTAGTTCCTGAGCGTGATGACTGGGTGTTCATGAGGTTGTGTGACATGTGCCTCCCTCAGACCTTGTTATGACAGCGGCATGTTACCCGTCTGACACAAAAAAAGAGAAAAAAAAAAAAAGAAGAAAAGGGGAAAAAAAGAAAGAAAAGAAAAAAAAAGTTGGTTATAAATTAACAAGTAGAATTTGATCCTATTTTTAAAAGTCCTTGGGAAAGAAATACAGTAGTCCCCCTTTATCCATGGGGATATGTTCCAAGACTCCCAACTGGGTGCCTGAAACCATGGATAGTATTGGACCCTATGTATACTATGTTTTTTCCTGTACATACATACCTGTGGTAAAGTTTAATTTGGCACAATAAGATATTAACGACAATAACTAACAGCAAAATAGAATAATTATAACAATATACTGTAATAAAAGTTATGTGAATATGGCCTCTCTCTCTCAAAATATCTCACTGTACAAATTTAATGCTTTTTCTATCTTAACTCAGCACTTATCACTCACTGTGGCCGTAAGTTTTTCAGTTTGAGGAGCAACAGCAAAACTAGCACAAATTTCTTTTTCTTTCTTCACAATTTCCTGGATAGAAGATTTGTTCTTACTGTAGATCTTAGCAACCTCAGCACATGATTCTTTTTCTTTACAAATTAAGTCGAGAACTTTCACCTTTTGACTAAAAGGAAGCACTTTATGGCTATGCTCTGGCATATCCGGATTGCCAGCATCTCTACCCTAATGAGCTTTGGGGGCATTATTAAGTAAAATAAGGGTTCTGGAACATAGGCACTCTGTGATACCTGACAGTTGAACTGATGACCAAGACAGCTAGTGACTAAGGGGCAGGATTCGATGGACAAAGAGATGATTCACCTCCAGGGCGCATTGGCGCTCCACATGCAATTTCATTAGGCTACTCAGAATTTAAAACTTATGAATTACATATTTCTGGAATTTTCCATTAATATTTTTGGTCTATGGTTGACCATGGGTAACTGAAACCGTGGAAAGTGAAACCTTGAATAAGGGGGACTTTTGTATACCAAGAGAATGTTAGTGGTAATCTCTGGGTCATCCAGTTATGACAAATTATCTTTTATTTTTTCCTGAGTTTTCCAAATATCGAGCTTTTATTGCCTTAGTAATCAGAAAAAAAAAAAAAGAAAAAACTAATTCCTAGCAATGGTCACAAAGTGTCATGTTAAACAGAACTGTGTATGTAGTTTACAATTTTATTTAAGTTTTATAAATTATAAAAACTCATAGTTAAAAAATATTCAAAAGGGATAAGGAGTATAAGATAAAAAGTAAGAATCTTCTCCTTTGTGAATCCTCAGAACTCCCTCCACATGTAACTAGTGACAACAAAAAAATATATTTAAAGGAGAAATTGAATCGACAGAGCTGATCTGAAATACGGAAGCTAACGTGAGGGGGCATCAGACAACTTTGAAGAGAAGTGAACGAGATTCACCGGCCTGCTGCTGGCCACCCCGTAGCCCACTCTCAGAACATTCCCTCATAATTACATTGCCCTTCACATAAGGGAAATCACCCTCTTTACACTTTGAACACATGGGTTCCTACGGACACTGACACCCAGCCAGGCATGCGAATTAGCATGGGCTCTAAAACCCAAATGAATCAAGTCAAGTTTGAATTTCATAGCACATTGGGCAGTGAGTCACATAAGCAGCAGACACTGCTCCTGGGGATATGGAAGGCTCTCTCCTCTCTCCCATACCTCCCTTTCCCAAATTTGCTTATTTAATAGTTTAATAGTTGATGCCTTCTCACCCCCCAAGCTTTAGCTTAAATATCACTTACTCAGAGAAGAGACAAATAGGCTTGGCTAAATTGGTATAGCTCCCTCCTTTATCCTCTATCACCATCCCTGATTGTATCCTTGGGAGCACCTATTACCATTTGTAATTTTTTATTTTGTGTATTTATGCCTAACCCCTGCCTCCCCCTTCTCCCCAGGTTGTAAACTTCACAAGGGCACAGACCCTGTGTGTGTGTGTGTGTGTGTGTGTGTGTGTGTGTGTGTTTAAAAGCTGGCTTTGTTTAGTCAGCTTTTAGCTCATAATAGGCATTTAATAAATACAGTGTTAATAAGATGGAAAATTTTACAAGTTCATTTTTGAGCTGGAACTCTAATTTTATAAATGTTTTAGATAATGGCTGACCCTTGAATGGTAGGTCCATTCACTTCTTCATTCTGTCAATCAACAGATTTTTATTAAGAGCTTAGTATTTGCCAGATCTTGTGCTAGGGGCTGGGGTTAGAGGTGCCTAGCAAGGAAGACAAATATGATTTAGGCAAATATGATCTAGGGAGACACAAGCTATGATAATGGGTAGTAGAGGGTTTTAGGGAAGCATTGAGTTATCAATTTCCTGAGCTTTATGAGAACCACAGCTGATTTTTTTCTCCACCCAAGTCACCTTGTGACATCCATTCAAGCCCAACAACTTCATACCCAAAATGTTGATTGGGGTTATCTGTGTAAGTTTGTACAGAAAAGATTATAATCAACTTTTTAAACAGAGACTAAACAGTGTAAGCGAGTGACACCATAATAAATGGTGGGATAATTTTAAAAACTATCTTTACAAAATAGGGTTTTACAAAGTGCATTCTCTTTCTCTTTACTCCATCCTTTCCTCCCTCCCTCCTTCCTACTTTCTCTCTCACACACAGTTCAGACACAAGACATGGAGAAGCAAATGTTTTCTAACTCGATGACTTCAGCGGATTAGCGCTCCTTTGAAAGTGATATTGTTACAGCCATAACGTGTTTATGTGTAACACAGACATCTTTATGTATAATGCAGACGTGTCTGTGTGGGGAACATTAACATCCTGGCCTTGTCATTTAGTGAGGTAGGAAGTTCAGCCTAGAACTCGAGATCCCCAAAGCCTTGGGAAATCTTGATACGGGAGGAGGGAGCAGGAGAGAAGAAGGGAGATTATTTTAAGGGTTATTTCTCTTTTTTTTCTAACCCTCCTGGGCTTAACTCCTACTCTCAGAGAAACAATCCTTTTCCGTCACAGCTGGGATGGTTGTCAGGCAAAGGTATCCTTGCTGAGGATAGCAGTCATCCAGAAAAGAGTCAGGCAATTAGAAGATGCTGGTAAATCACAGAGACACCACAGTGAGAGTTCCATTTTCTAATAAGCTGATGGCAAAATATTTATTTCAGACCCTGACACTCCAACTCCAAAGAAACAAATTAGAAGTATTTTCTCAATAACTTTCTTTATATACCAAACTGTATCCTAGAAGTTAACTTTTAATTTTTTTGAACTCTTTATTATTCTTTATAAATTATGGAAGTTACCGAGGCTTACTGTAACAAAATCAAACAATACAAAAGAATATCAAGTAAAAAGTTAAAGCCTAGTTCTCTCCTCTATCCCACTCCCCAAAGCAGCACTGTCCAATAAAAATTAAATGTGAGCCACATATACAATTAAAAAATTTTTAGTAGCCACATTAGAAAAAGTAAAAAGGAACAGGTGAAATTAATTTTAATTATACGTTTTATTTAACCTAATGTACCCCAAATGCTGTTACTTCAACATGTAATCAACATTATCAAATTATTCATGAGTTACAAAATTATTATTGAGATATTTTCCATTATTTTTTGTACCAAGTCTTCTAAATCTGGTATCTGTTCTACACTTACAACATCTCTCAATTTGGATGCTAAATTTTCATTGAAAAACCTTGATCTCTATTGAGGTTCCTAAAACATAAAGTTGAAAAAGTAGACTCATCTCCAAGTTGCTGCAAACGTACTTAAAATTTTTCCAAAAACTGAATGAAGTACCGGTTTTTAAGTTAAATATGAAGTAATTAAAATTAAATAAATTAAAAAAATCTGATTCCTCAGTTGCACCACATTTCAAGTACCCAGTAGCCACATGTGGCTAGTGACTACCATATTGGACCGTGCGGCTCTAGAGGGAACCGCTAATGTCAGTTTGGCGTGGAACCTTCTTGACCTTTTCTCTATGCACATATATATACAAATGTATAATTAAACAATATATGTATATTACACATATCTGGGTTTCATTTCAGAAAAATCATGCTACATATTTTACTCAATCTAATTTTTTCAGTTAAAAGTATATTTTGGATATTTTTCCTTTTCAGGACGTATGGATCTGCATTTTTTTACAACAGTTGTGTAGTAGATTTATTTAACCACTTCCCTACTAATGGGCACATAAGTTGTTTCTGATGTTTGGCAGTTATAAACATCCATGTTTTCATCTTTATGCTAGTATTTCCAGAGGATAAATCCTAAGAATTGATTCTTCTGGGCCAAAGGGTATACATCAAAAAATCTGAAAGCTAATGCTGAATTACCCTCCCAAATGGTTAGGCCAAATTTTATCCGACACTCTTTGCTGGCATTCCTTGCCAGCATCTGTAAATGCTCCAGATGCCAGAATCATAAAACATCAGAAAGAAAAGACATTAGGGGTCATCTAGTCCAGTCCCTTTATTTTATGGACCAGGAAGATCAAACCAAAGCTGCGGAAAGAGTCCACGTAGCTTACTTGTGGCCAGGCTGGGACCTGAGAAGCGCCCGGGTTCTTGCCCGCTGTCCCAGTGAGCACGGAGCAGCCTGGCTGTGCCTTTCCAAGCATCCTCAGGGAGGTCATCCTTCCTCCCGCTCCCTGCACTGTATCATTATCAAACCTGCGCAGGTGAAATCAGCAGGCCTTTCAATGGAGCATCACATCGCGCCTCAGTAAACAAAGAGCAGGAGCTAAGGCAGCCTTTCCTTGACATTTGTATCCAGAATTGGATTCGGTCTGCTCAAGTGCTCGCTACAGTTTCAAGTGTGCCTTTCCCACCTCCCTTCTGCTGAGCACAGCCAAGTCTTAGACTCAGGCAGGAGGAAAAAAAAAAAGGGGTGGGCGTGTTTTGTTTCATGCGGAAATAAACTCCACTGGTCAGCAGTTCCTGGTCCACCAGCTCAGAAACATTCCATCTTTAATGGGAGTCACTTTGGGAGGGCAAAGGCAGAAGGGCGTGAAGGTCTTTTTGGGGGAAGGCGGTTCCTTCTAGCCACCCTTGAGCTGGTGGGGCCAGTGTGATGCTAGACGCATCTCACGTGCCAGCAAGACGGGCTTCTCCTGAGGACTTCTTCCCTACAGTTTCCTACAACTTTACAGAGCCCATGAACACAAGCGCTATCCCATAGAATCCTTGTGCGGTAGGCACCACGCTCAAGTGCGCATTGGTGGCAAGAGGCTGGAAACCATCTCTCCTGACTCCATCTCCAGGATGCCTCCCTCTTCCACATCACTCAGCCCCCGGCCTCATCACATACCCTTCACAGCCACCATGGACCTGGTTCCTCTTCTTCGTCTGTTGCCTACACCCCCAGCCCAACTTCATTACAGGCATTAAAAATAAAAACTCACTTGCTTAGGCTAACTCATATATTTAAAAATCAATTCAGACATCTTAATTCTATTGAATTTTTCTTCCTTTCCTGTCATACACCCCCTCTTTCTGCCCAAATATAATACTTTCTTCACATATGGGCACCAAAAAGCCAAAATCCAGACAGAACTCTCCTGTTTTTGCTATATATTGCCAAATAGTTCATACTCCTAAACTTGGTGACTCCTTTTGGCCCTGGTTTTTATTTTTTTGATGTTTCTTTATTATGTGAAGAAAGGAAAGAGATATCACAGTAGGAAAAGATGGAGGGTTATGAGAGCAGAAAAGCAAAATAAGGATTTATTTCATGCTGTTTTAGCAGGGCATTATAAGGCTTCCAACTTTGTCATCCAGAGCCTGTGCTCCACAACGGGAGAGGCCACAGCAATGAGAGGCCCGCGTACTGCAAAAAAAAAGAAAAAGAAAAAGAAATATCCAAGTAATTAATATTTACATATATGGCAATAGCGGAGGGGTCACAATCAGGTGTAAATTTCTGTACAGACCCCATGGGATGGCAAGTGAGTTGCCTTCCACTGGCTGATCGGGAGTAACTGCCTGGACCGCTGGGCTGGGAAACATCATGAGGCTGCATCTGGGCCCAGTAGGAAACTGTGAGGGATTAGAGATGTCTGTCCTGAGCCAAGTCGTGGCTGGAGTATGGAGTGTATTGGTTTCCTACCGTAACAAATTATCACAAATTTAGTGGCTTAAACAACACAAATTTATTATCTAATAGTTATGGAGATCAGAAATCCCAAATGGGTCTCATTGGACTCAAGGTGTGGGCTGGACTGCATTCCTCTCTGGATGTTCTTTCTAGGAGAATCCATTCCTTGCCTTTTCCAGCTTCCAGAGGCTGCCTACATTTCCTGGTTTGTGGCCCCAATCCAGGAATTGCATCACTCTCACTCTGCTTCTGTCCTTACACCTTTTTCTTTGTCTCTGACCCTCCTGTCTCCCTCTTCCACTTTTAAAAGGACTCTTGTGATTACATTGGGCCCACCTGGACAATCCAAGATAATCTCCTCATATCAAGATCTTTAATTTAATCACATTTACGAAGCCTCCTTTGCCATGCAAGGTAACAGGCACAGGTGCCAGGGCTTAGGTGGTGGACATCTTTGGGATGCCATTTTTTTTTTTTGGAGGAAATCTTTTTAAAGAAATCTTAATGGGGTCCCACATCTGGGCAATGCCAAAATTAATGGTGGTAAACTGAGGTTAATATTCAACAGACCTGGGAATTCCCTGGTGGTCCAGTGGTTAGAACTCTGAGCTCCCACTGCCAGGGCCCGGGTTCAATCCCTGGTCGGGGAGCTAAGATCCCACAAGCTGTTGCAGTGTGGCCAGAAAAAGAGAAAAAAGAAGAAAAAAAATATTAAGCAGAACTCAGTGCTGAAAGAATTTTTAGATCTGCCCGTTGTCTTAACCGGTTTGGGCTGCTGTAACAATTTACCATAGACTGTGGCTTATAAGCAACAGAAACTTATCGCTCATAGTTCTGGAGGCTGGAAGTCTGAGATGAGAGACTTCTCTCTTGTGGTGAGAGCCCTCTTCCAGGATGCAAACCGCTGACCTCTCACATAGTGAAAAGACAGCAAGCTAGTTCTCTGGCCTCTTCTTTTTTTTTTAATTAAAAAAATTTTTTTTTCTTTTCATTTATCTATTTATTTATTTTTGGCTGCGTTGAGATACGCAGGCTTCTCATTGCGGTGGCTTCTCTTGTTGCAGAGCATGGGCTCCAGGTGCGCAGGCTCAGTAGCTGTGGCACATGGGCTCGGTAGCTATAGCTCGTGGGCTCTAGAGTGTAGGCTCAGTAGTTGTGGCACGCAGGCTTATTTGCTCCGCGGCATGTGGGATCTTCCCAGACCAGGGCTTGAACCCATGTCCCCTGCATTGGCAGGCAGATGCTTTAACCACTGTGCCACCAAGGAAGTCCCTCTGGGCTCTTCTTATAAGGGCACTAATTGCATCTGTGAGAACTCTGCCCTCATGACCTAATTACCTCCCAACGTCTCCACCTCCTAATACCATCATGCTGGGGATTAGGATTTTGATACAGGAATTGTTGCTGTTAATGTTGTTGTTGTTGTCGGGACACAAACATTAAGTCCAAAGCATGAGTTGTTTCTTGACATTGCTGTCTTTTAACTGCACCAGAGGACAGCGGTCTGATAAGAACGGAAGTGTGCAGCATCCATTTACTCCTACAGAAGACAGTGGGAAGGAAGGGCGAGTTGCTAGCCTAGCAACAGCCTCACGCTTCCATGGGGAGAACGCCTCTCTTCTCCCAGCTGTAGCAGTTGGGTCTGGAGCAATACCAGGTCTTTCAGGAGCTCTCCCTCTGCTCAGGATATGGTTCAAGATTCTCAGCAGGATTTACAAGGTCCCATGCGCTCTAACCCTTGCCCACATCTCCAGCCTTACATTTCACCACCCCTGCCCCCCACCCCTCCAGTCACCCCAGCCTCCAAGACCAACTCCTTCTGCCTCAGGGCCTTTTGACATCTCATTCCCTAATTCTGGAATACTCTTGTTACCTTCTTGTGCCCAATTAATCTCTAATTATCCTTGGGCTAGGCCTAAAATCATATACTGAAAGAAATTTTCTTTAATCTGCAAATCTAAATCAGCACCCCTTCCCTCCCAGGTCCTAAAAAATGGTGTAGTGTCAGGAACTTGAGGCCTGGACTCAACTGCCTGACTCCCAATCTTAGGCCCACCACTCATTAGCTGTGTGACCTTGGGCAGGACATGCAGACCTCCATGCCTCTGTTTCTTCATCTCTAAAGTGAGACTAGCAATAGCTTCTCTTGCAGAGTATTATGATGAGGATTAAAGGAGATAATCTATGTAGAAAGTTTGGAAGAGTGTACTACGAGTATAAGCTGTTATTTTCCTTTATAGCAGTTATCCAAATTGTAATTATAAACTTGTTTGTGTTATTATTTGTTTAATATCTGTTTTCCCACATGCAGTAGGTTCTGCAGTGGCATGGCAGTGTCTCTCTTGTCCTCCACTGTACCTGCAGTACCTAGTACGCTGCCTTCCATGCTGAAGGCCCTCGATAGGTATTTCCTGGGTGGATGGATGGATGGATGGATGAACATTTGACCTATTCCTGAAGTGGGTCCCATGAAAAAGTGTCACCTTGTCAGAAAATAATCAATATGATTAAAGAGAGTTATCTGGAAATTTTTGATTGTCAAATTCTGGGCTGATTAGTAGCCTAAAATGAGATGCGACATTCACCATCTCTCCCTTCCTGGGGCCTGTTCTCACCCAGAGCCTTGTGATGCCCATTGCCAGGCAGATTTATGAAACATCTCAACAGATGCTTACATTCCATATGTCACCATTTACACATTCCTGCTGGGGTCAAGGTGGGGAATGGCATGTGTGCTAATAGCTGCATTTCTCACGTGAACTTTCTCATAAACCCTCTTCTCAGCTCATTTTACTGATACATTATAATATGCTTTTATAAACAAGTTTTCAAGGTCATGAATAAATGCTTCCTAATTTCCATTTTTTGAGGATTACAAGTCTAGCAAGGGCAACTAGAGGTTTCTTAGCCTCACCCCTTCCACAGGCCAGAACTCCATCTGAACTACTCTAGAAGACCTCTAAGGAAATAGGACAACATTTTCCAGTGATTCTAAGCTCTTGCCAGTTCCTCCTTCCTTAGGTCTCAAGGATACTACGTCTATACGTGTTAACCGTGCATTTCTTACTCTCATTCTGTCTGAAGTCCTAGAAAAAGTGCTCTTTTGTGGGCTTCCCTGGTGGTGCAGTGGTTGAGAGTCCGCCTGCCGATGCGGGGGACACGGGTTCGTGCCCCGGTCCAGGAAGATCCCGCATGCCGTGGAGCGGCTGGGCCCGTGAGCCATGGCCGCTGAGCCTGCGCGTCCGGAGCCTGTGCTCCGCAACGGGAGAGGCCACAGCAGTGAGAGGCCCGCGTACCGCAAAAAAAAAAAAAAAAAAGTGCTCTTTTGCCAGAAAATAGCCAACAAGATTGCCAAATCCAAAAGGCCACCGTTGAGCCTGTTCGTCAAGTGGGTGGAAACCTCCCACAGAATGTTTGCTTCTTGGCAAGGAGGTCAACCAACATCAGTCTTCCTGTACCTTCATTTTCTTTCTGACCTGAATGGTCAGCCAAGCTCTATCTTTGTTTCATTTGTCAAAACACCATTGTTCTCTCTCCTCCCTGTGGCAGTTTCATTTCTATTGTTAAAAAAATCAGAAGTCAGAGCAGCCTTGGGTTGATGGACGCAGGTCTTACTGACTGTGCAGTCTGGTTTGTGGCCAAGAGCCGGTCTCATCTTTGGTGTTCAACTGACTGTGGAAATCATCTCATGCCAACCAACTTTGGTTCCATCGGGGGACTACAACCCACAAAAGAAATTTCTGTCACCAATTGTTCTGCACTGGGGCAACAATTTATCTGATGGTGGTTTCTAAAACCGGGCAATCTCTTCTCCCAGCTATAATATCTTCTCGTAAAATAATAAGATCATTAAGAATAAAGCATATCATTTTTCTAAGAGAAATGTCTGATAAGTCTGCATTTTGGAGAGTCTGAGGCCCCAAGTTATTATTGAAAAGACACACACAGCTCAGTGCTAACCTAGGCCTATCTCATTCAGCAGCAATTTTCATGTGAGGATAGGATAACTGAGGCATTTTTAGATGCTGAATAGAAATACTATGATTTTTGGATGCTCCCACTATCATGAATTTTTCTCTCCTCATCTCTTACATCATTTGCCCAGAGAATGTATTTTAAAACTGAATTTAAAATTCAATACCTATGTTAGATTGGGCTTTAAATGCTACTTAAGGGAAAAGGGATTTCTATGAAAATGGGTAAGTTGTTTCTTCTGTCTCTGTAAATTCTCATTCTAAAATTGTTGGGATAATTTATTTAATAGATAGATTCTTTTTAACAAAGATTATTGGGAATTGAATTGGGCAGTTTCAGGAATTCTGAAGAAAAGGTCCTATCAGCTCCTGAGAGAAAAAGCTTACTTCACATATGGGCGCAAGAATCAGATGGCTTTGGATTTCTCAAAAGCAATGCTAGAAGCCAAAAAGCAAAGAGCAATGTCTTCAAAATTCCAAGGGAAAATGATTTCCAACCTATATAGCCAGCCAAATGTCAGTCAAGAAAAGGCTAGAATAAAGTTATTTTCGGACATACAAGCCCCCTGCAAGTCCATCTCCACCTTTCTTCACCCGACCCTGGGCCCCAGGAGGCTGACCTGAATCGATTGCAGCCGCGGGCTCTCTTATCTTCCACTTCCCGTAGGATTTGGCCAATGGGAAATACTGGCAGATCTTGAAGGGAGAAAGAAGGTGAGGTCAGGCTGTTTGTCCCCTGGCTCCCTCCCTGCCAAGTCAGCTCAGGTTGACTTCCTTACCCGAGGTCAGCATTCCTGAAAGGTGGGCCTCTCCACTCTCTCCAACAACTTCAGTTCCTCTCTCTGGGCTCTGGGGACCACTTCCTTTGCTTGCCTCTCTCTCAGTCCCAGGGAAGGTAACAGGATCCCCGCAGTGACTAGGGTCAGGGGTCTTCACCACCCCTTGTTGGCTTCCCTTAACCCTGCCCATATCTTTTTTTTTTTTTTTTTAATATTTATTTACTGGCTGCATCAGGTCTTAGTTGCGGCACATGGGCTGTTCGTTGCAGTGCGTGGGCTTCTCTCTAGTTGTGGTGTGTGGGCTCCAGAGCACGCGGGGTCAGTAGTTGCCGTGCGTGGGCTTAGTTGCCCTGGCACACGGGACCTTAGTTCCCTGACCAGGGATCAAACCGGCGTCTCCTGTATTGCAAGATGGATTCTTAACCCTTGGACCACCAGGGAAGTCCCACCCATATCTCTTAATATAGACCCTTGACTAAACATTCCTCAATTACCCCATGTGAGTGTGTCACTCACTTGTTTCCTGCAGGGCCCTGACCTACGCAGATGCCTGGATGACCAGTAGATGGTTTCCCTCACTCCTTGAAGGCAGTACAGTTATGATGAAAGGTTTCAGTATCATATCAACCTGGACATGTATTCCAGCTCTGCCATTTTGAACCTGTGGGACTTTGGACACATGACAAGCTCTTTTGTCCTCTCTTTCCTCACAGATAAAATGGGGATGTTTATGTGACTTTCCTCCCAGAGTTTCTGTGAGGATCAAAAGGAAATAATCCAGGAGAAAATGTATTGCAGTCCCAGTCATTTAACGAGCACTAAAAGGTAGTTATTAATTATTATCCTTGTGCCATTATTAGCCTGCCAAGAGCTGCCCATTCTTCGAAGGGGCCAAATGACTCAAAGGGCAGGGATGCCACCCTCATAAGCCTCAAAGCCTCATTTGTGAATCCTGAAGGGATGCCCAAGGAAACTGAACTAAGTGGGGAAGCCTCGTGCCCAGCCCTGAAGCGTGGTTTGGGTTGAGAGGGCTGTTCTCGCTTTTGGGGGCGGACCCTGACGGGCAGGGTGGGGCATCCTCTGGCAGCTGGCTCCAAGTTCCGCCCACCATCCTTCTGTTGGTGATCACAGTGTTCTTTGCAAGAGATAAAGGGGAAACTGAAACCACGATGCATTTCTCAGAGGAGTCATGATCCCAAATACCTGGCTGAGGATCCCTGGTTACCTTCCCAAGGTGCTCAGCCAGGCCGAGCTATGTTAGCTTTCGAGGGCTTGACTTCCTGCCTGGGGTATTTAACCCCGCTCTCCTACCAACATATGAGAGCCTCCGTAAAGTCAACTTTGATGGAGTTCCGTCTTTTAGTGTAATTGGAAGTTTCCAACTTGCCCCTAAGAAGCCATCTTCCTTTCTAAATTTGCAATACTCCTTTAGCTCAAGACTTGCGGATTGTTTGTGTGAAAGGGGCTGTGGAAGGGAGAGGAGGTATAAATAGAAGTTTCTTTTTCAGTAGAGGTAAAAATGAGAAAGCCCAGGCCTGTAAATGTTAGAAATGTGCATATGTGCATGTGCACGCATGTGAATGCACCCTCACGGGAACAGCTATATGTACATATGAGCTTCTAGGTTTATATAGGTGCACTTCCTTCTTCCTGTGACCACCAGAAATAGCCTAGCTCTGAGATCTTTTGAGAGCCACCTTGTTAAAAACCTGAGTGGATTCTTCAGTAGAGCTGCCTCCTGCTTTATTTCGACACAATATGGGTGTGCTCCTACATTCCACCTCTGTTCCCCATCCCATCCTGGCCTGTAAAAAGTCTGGAGAGAGGGAGAGAGAGAGAAGCATGATTCAGGGGAGAAAAAAAATCACCTTGGGATTCCTTGAAATAGCACATTCTTTTTGTAACTCCCCCACAGTGCATTGACATGATATTCACATATTTAACAAAAAAAGTAATTTCAGGGACACAGCCATTGTATGAAGTAGGGTATGCCAGAATTTGATATAAACAGGAAGTGGGTGGGTTAGACTTTAGTTGACACTTTGTGGTGGAAGCAGATCCTGTGGCAGAAGCAGTTTGATTTTACTTTGGCCCGTGGATCTTGTCATAACTGGGCAGGACAGTAAGTCTGATTCTGAGGATAAGCTCTCTGTCAAGGGCTGGGGCTGAAGTGGATCCCTGAGGTTTAACCCCGTCACTTCCTTCCAGAATGCAGAAGCTACATTGTACAGAAATGATGACTGTTGCTCCGGCTACACCACCTTCTAGATGGCCAACAGTGGACAACCCAAACCTACTGGCATCTGTTTCCTCATCTTGCACATGGTGATAATAACTGCTAATTAAAATATGAGAAATAGAATGCATGAGAGCGCCTAGGCACTTAATAAATAATGGCTGATAATAATAACTATTATGCAAAGAAGAGAAGGAGGAGGGAAGAAGGAGGGAAGGAGGGGGAGAGCTGAATCTAATTACATAAAGAAGTCACCCACAGGGCCATCTGGGGAGCATAAGAGTGATTTTATAGTACCCTTTAAAGAAATCATATTCAACATTCTCTTAAATAAGCTTGCTAATTTCCCTGATGGGATTATTTCTTTGTTTCTAAGCTTCAGCATGTTATTCCGTTTTAATTATACAATATTTCAGGTCTGACATCAAAAAGTGCATCATCTGTTTTTATCTTTCTTAGCCTCATCCACATCCTTAGTTACTGTTGCCAGGTATCCTAGGGTCACCCAAAGTACTTTTGTTCCAGAGACCTTTCAAAGTAAGCCAGTGCAGCAGTTTAGAAAACTTCTCTCATTTGTGGACAAAAATACATTAAAACAACCAAGGGAGTGATCACTCTTTGGGATTTTTGATGCCTTACTGGACACGTTTGCAATGCTTTTCAGGTCCTTTGGGATTCAAATTAGGAGAAAATCTTTTTTTGTTTTATTTTGTTTTACATCTTGGAACTTGATCTTTGGTAAATGTCTGTGATGTTTGCACATTGTGTAACACTCCATCCTCCCACCCCCACCCGCGGTCCCCGTCCCAAATGCTGTCAGGATTTCATCAGCTTAAAAAGGCAACAACAAAATATACTGTGGAGAGAATTAATGGTTTCTTTGTGGCTTTCTGGTTATCTCCCTTTGACCGCACTACTAAATACAGCTCTGAAAGACGCTTGTGCTTTTGGGTTTGATCAGCCAGTCACTTCAATTCAGTTCCAAACCAGAAGAGCTCCCCCTTGGGGTATCCTTGTTGCCAAACCTCTATGAGGCATCATTGACTAATTCAAGCGAAAAGATGCTGTCAGCATCTTAGGTATCTTGTTGAGTCCTCTGTAAAGTACACTGATGCTTTCCTAATATTAACAATATTGTGGTTAGCTAATTATTTTACAGACCCACAAGAGGCCCTCTCTCTAAAACCTGATGAAGTGGCCTTTAGTTTCCCTGATCACCGTACAGAGCATTCTTGGACTGGGTCTAAGTGAGGGCTGTTACAAGGATACTTCTTATAGCACAAATTCCACATGCTGCTTCCATTGTGACCAAGTCCTACAGCACAGCCAGACTGTGAGCAAGTTGAAAGCAAGGACTATGTATCTCTAATTCAGTTGCTGGGTCTGTAACAGGTACACAGTAAGTGTAGAAGAGTGAGTGCTATTATACAAAGATGGTTCTCACCCTCCACCAGCCTTGCTTTAGGGACAGCTCTGCCACTACCTAGTTGTGTAATCTTGGGTAAATAATGTAATGTCTTGTCTGAAAAACAAGGGGTAGGACTAGAAGCTTTTTAAAGTCCCTTACAGCTGTAACCTGCTGCAAAACTGCTGCTTCGCCTCGGAGAGAATTTATCTTACATATCTTGTGTGAAATGAGTGGTACCTGGGAAGGCACCATATTGAGTTAGGAAAAGGACATGGTGAAGAACTTCTTACTTAGTAAGTGATATTTGGATTCCTCTTGCCCCAAATGATTACTTAAAGTACGTGCAACGTGAAAAAGTCCAGCTGTCTCAAATATTCTCATCTTTTGAAAATGGTTCTGTTGATGGAATCCACAAGGTAACTGAAGTCTCTATGGGATTCTCCATGCAAGTGACCCATCTGAGATGAGCAGGTGAATTGTTTTCTTTTTTAAACCTGGTCTCAAACACAGAGATGATCAAAGAGCAGTTATGGCAGTATAGATCCTTTTTAGATCTATCTGTGACAGACATAATTAGAACTGTGTTCAGTGAATTCAATTGCCTTAAGGAAATGGGGCTAAATTGACCTAACAGATGTTCATGCTTCTCCAATAATAATAATAATGATACACTGTGTTTGTTTGGAACACGATTAAATTGTTCCTGCCGACTTCAAGGTCCCAGTGCAAAATCCTGGATTCAGATCCTGTGGATTTATCACACCCACTGGAGGACACTGGCTTTCCAAACCTCTGAATAGATTATCCTCTTCCATTAGAGTGGGCTCATCCTTTACAAAAGATAACATCTTGTTTCTCTGGCCTGAATTTCCCTTGACTTCTTTCAAAACACAATTTGTGAAAACAATGTGTGAGAACACATGACAATGGGAAGTACTCAGCGGGAATACTTCAATAAACATGTCAGGTATATAAACTAGCTGATGCTATTTATTTGGTCCTTAAGAAGAAAGTATTGGGGTACGATAAAGTGCAATCATCTTCCAACATCTCAGATTTCTCCAGTAACGCATATATGTTGGCAGACTTTAGTGGATCATGCTAATTTATCTGTAGATCATCAAAGGAAAGAATAAAATATATGACTTCAGGCAAGTGAATGGACTGGAAAACCAAATTGGGCAACAGCAATATTTTCTTACGCCAGAAATAAACATGACAACACAGTGAGGAGGGTTTTGTCCCGCTCCTGGCTGAACTTTGAGGGGTGAGATGGCTAATATCGAGGGACCCAGCTTCGTGGTCTTTTCTCACAAATCGTTCCACGATTCAAGAAAAGGACAATCTGCAGCGTGACATGGCAAACTAGGTCAGAATAATATTTCTTCATGGCGATTCCTACAATGTTCTATTAAGTACAGCAGCGGTTCAGAATTTTCTGTGCCTTGATAGGTTGTATTTTTAAGCAGGCACACATTTTTAAAAATTTAATGTGATATATAAAACTGAGTTCCAAGGAATCTCTAATATGGAAGTGGTGAAAATGATGTGGGGGAGAGGAAGCAAAACATGTGCCTATCCTTATACACACCCCAAGCCAGTATTCCGAAGATGAGCTTTGTGAACATAAAAGTTTATGCTGCCTTGATTTGTGTGGTTTTAAAAAAACACTAGCAATATTTAGGGATCTTGGAGCATAACATCAGAACAGAAACTCTTTGCCCTAAATTTGCGTGTATTCTCTGGCTTTCTCTCTTATTTGATCCACATGGATTCTCCCTCTTTTCTAGCTAAGTTAGTTGACCCACAATTCCCTTTGTGGATGGCATCCCTACAACACGCCTTACCTCTTCTTACCTGCTTGTTTCTGTTCCCACCATTTCCTGAGCCTGGGGAGAGGCATCCTCCAGCTCCTCTGGGGTGGGGTGGGGGAATCCAGTTCAAGGGCCCCTCTTCCATGAAACGTTTTCCTTTTTACCCCAGCTAGAAATAGTGGTCTCTTCTACTGATAATACTCTAGAGAAGGGTTTCTCAACCTCAGCACGATTGATATTTTAGGCTAGATAATTCTTTGTTGTCGGGGGGTGGACAGCCCTGTGCTTTAAAGACTGTTCAGAAGCATCCCTGGCCTCCACCCACTAGATGCCAGTAGCACCCGCCTCCTACTCCCACAGAGTTGTGACAATCACAGATGTCTGTAGACATTGCCAGATGTACCCCCCGCCCACAGGGGGGAGTGGGCACAAATCACTTCAGTTAACCACTGCCCTACAGTTCTCCCCAAATCAGATCACAGATTCTGAAGAACAACGGTCAGGTCTTTAGTAGTGTTTTGGTTCATGTTCAAAGTTATCTGATGATTAACAAATAAAAGATGTTTTTCAAAATTATCAGTTGGGAGTTTTTGGAAATTAACACAGAAGGTTAATTTGAATCAGGTTAGATCCTCAGAAAACTTTAATAGGAGTATGTTATTGCCTCTCCCCTCTTAGAAAAAGCTTTATAGAACTATAATTTTAATACTACACCACTGAGTTGAAATGAGAAACCACCAGAGTGTCTCTGCAGCTTTTGAAACATTATTGTTGAAGTTACTAACCATTGCTGATGACCCTTACAGAAAAGCCAGTGAGGTCAGTTCCTCTTAAAGTTTAGTGCTAGAAAAGTTTGTCTCTTCTGAAACACTGGGTTTCTTCTTTCTATTGCATAAAGAGAGATATGTAACCACTTTTATTTTCCCTTTTTGACTTGGCCATCAGGAAGCTTAGAACTAAGATTTATGTTCAGTTACAGGAGCTATCCTCATCCTTTCGTTTCTAATATTAAGCCAACCTTTCCTTCTCACTAGCTCCACTTAACTCTTGTCTTTCACCTTTGTTGTAACAGCTTTCTTAAATCTTTTTTATAAAATAAAAATTTAAGCAAATAGAATCCTTATCATTTACCATCGAAACTAGGATGCTTTTGGGAATAAAGGGAAAATAATAATTAAGCTGGGACAACAGCTTAAACTGAGGCTTTCCTGGGCAAAATCAAAATGTGGTGTCACTCTAGAAATAGATAAATATAACAGATAACAACAGTTACTCTATTCCCAGTTTGGGGATAATTAAAGATAAACACGTGCCCTAAATAGTCAAAGTTATGTGCTTCTTATTTATCGTGTGTCAATCTGTTGATTAGAGTTAGATATTTATTATCTCTTGGAAAATTTTGTAATTAGCCTCTGTATCGGCAGAGAAAAAACCTCAGGCGTTCTTAAATGTATTTAATTTCTACCAAAGGGGAGACAGGGACCCTTTAGATCTGGAACAGTGATCACAATAGAAGTTTCATTTGTCTGTGATTTATGGAGACTTGGAATAAACGCACTATTGACCAGTATCAGATTTCTAATGACTCTATCTTGTTTTTCCTAAGCAACTTCTCCATAAACTTTTGTAATATGTTGAGCAGCCAGCTGATACTATGTTCAAGCCTGTTTACAGAGCTATTAATAAATGCTATGTGGCCACTCCAGGAAGAGAGTCAAACTGCTTTTTCTCTCCATTGGCTGAAAACAGTTTCCTGCTTATTTTGAAAGGGCATGGGATTGCCAAAATCCTTGATATATGCAAGATATTCTGCAAAGAAACCAGTGGAAATAAACAGGATTCTAACTTCTATCCTAACAGGCTCACAGTCATAAAGGAAACCTTGTCAATGTCTTGACTACAAAGCCATTCATATACGAAAGAGTGAGATTTCAATGTGGCACGGGGTAGTTTAATAGAAGATGGTAATTCGTTTCTCTGCCTGCTCAGAATCATGCTGTAATTCACGTTCTTGATAGCTGATCTGTTGTTTGAAGTCAGCTAATATTCTCTGATTATACAAATTAAATTTTTAATTACTACCATTTACTGATTTCCGACTACATGCCAGGCGCCATGCAGGTACTTTACACCTGTTGTCTTAATTTGTTCTCAAAACAACTCTGTGAGGTGAAGGTATTATTAGCCTCATTTTACAGTTATGAAAATTAAGACTCCGAATAAGGAAGTCACCCAAAGTCATATAGAAAATAAGTAGCTGAGGAGGATTTAAGCCCCAGCCGTCTTATCCATAAGCCAAATTATTTATACTAGTCTGTGCTTCCAGAATAAGAAGTTGTTGGTGTGAAAACTTAAGGCCCACCCCTGAGCCCAGAAAAATGACCAGAGAAGGGTAACAATAAAAGCAACAGCAACACCCACGTAGCACACACTCTATGCCAAGTATTGTTCATGTATCTCATTTAATTCTCACAAGCCCAAGAGGAAAGCCCTATGCCCACTTTACAAATGAAGAAGCATGAGAGCAAGCCACGTACCCCAGTGCTCCCAAGAGTATCCCTTTCCACTGTTAGTTCCCATGTTACAGATCATTCTGATGGTTCTGGGCATTGCCCAGCACTTTACAGTTTTCAGATCACTCTGCACACTTTACTTCATTGCTATCATCCTCCTCCTTTTCCAGATAAGGGTAATGAAAAACCAAGAGCTTAAGTTATTTCCCCAAGGCCATGGTCATTGGCAGAGACAGGACTTGAGCCCAGGTGTTTTTGTAGCTAGCCCAGGATTGTTTAATTCTTTATTCTGGACCTGGCTGCACACCTGAAATGTGACTATGAGGAAGAAGGCAATCCTAAACTTTTCAAGCTGACGTTAGCCTAGAGCCTTCTGTACTGAAAGGAAAGAAGTTGATTTTGAAGCAAAAGCCACGTATTTCCCATTTCAGGGCCCGGGCGTAGGACAAAATGATTTCAATTTACTTTGAGGTGGCAACATCCTTGCTTGAGGTCGGACTCTTGTGCAAAGGGCTTCCCTTCCTGCCCTTCTCCCTGACACAACAAGAGCAAAGATTGTTACCTTTTCTTAACTCACACCAATATCAACTCTAAGTCTAGAACTCATCAGTTAATTAGAAGCAAAAACCAAACCAAACCAAAACCAAACCAAAACCAGACTGTATGTTAATATAGATAACAGCCACCATTTATTAAGTGCTTTCCATGGGCTAAAAAATGTACATGCCTTACCTTATCTAGTTCTTGCAACTTGAATAGGCACCGTTATTGTTACCTTGAAGAGGAGAAAATCAAGTTTTTCAGAGTTTAAGTCACTTTCAGTCACTCAGCTTGTGCTGGTAATTTTAATCCAGCTTTACCTGAACAGCTGCCCCACTGAAAAGTTCAGCTGCCTTGTAGGCAGAGACTTATCTAGACCAACCATTCCAAATCCTTCAAACTTTCCCTGCATCTCGACTGTAGGGTGGGATACTTACTAAACACATTAAAATGTGGCAGTGTGGGTTGAGGGCGGAATGAAGTGAGGGTAGTATGTTGTTCCCATCCCCATCTCGCCTTAAGCCATTCTCAGACCAGCAGACCTCCTTGTTCCTTCAGCAGTTAACCACTATCTGAAAGCACCTGACTTGTTTCTTGTAGTTTGTCTGTCATTCCTACTGGAATGTAAGATCCATGGGAGCATGGCAGAGCCTGTCCCCACGCTGCTGTATTCTCTGTCCCTGCCACAATGCCTGGCACATAGGACGTGCCAATGAATAGTTGCTGCATGGCCAATGAATGAATGGAAATGAAAGGGTAAGGATGATCCTGCTGGAAAAAAAAGGGGGACTATTCCCTTTTTCTGGTTGACTCCTTGATTTAAAAAAAAAAAGCTTCAGAGTAATCATTTCTAAAAGGTAAAAAAAAAAAAAAAAGCCCTGATTTGCCAAGATTTACGGAGAGCTGCAGTTATGAGCTATGCGAGCCATTGCTCCTGAAACATTTTATCTGATTTTTGTCTTAGTAAACCTCTGCTAGGAATTCTGGCAATTCCCCTCCCTCACTCCCCCAACCCCTCTTCTCCCAGTCCACCTCCAGTGAATACACATCCTTCTCCTGCGGACCAGCTGCATATCCGGGTTACCAGATGAAGGCCCAGGTGGCTCTTCACTAATGGCTCATCCGTTATCTGTTCTGTATGAAGAGCCAGTGCTTTTCTGAGCAGATTTTTTTTTTTGAAGCTAAATTGACCTTCGGAGAAAAAAAAATGCATTCTATAGAAAGCAATGACTTTTGTTCTTTATTTATCTCTTCCTTCCTCATTCCTGTGCTTCCAGTCAAATATATCCTTAAAAAAACTGTTTACTGAATATTCCAAATGCAAACTGTTCAGATTTTTCCTTTCTGTCACACTTTCTGAGCACTACAATGCTAATAGGCTGCTCTAAAAATATTCCCTTCCTGCCCTGCCACTGCCCCCATATTCCTAGCTTAACATTTGGATATTTTTACAACATATATTCAGTTTGAAAGATAATACTGATACCTTGTTTTATATGAACATTTATACAGCAGGACCCTGGCAAGGGACTGACTTCATTGGGATACTTTATGGCTTAATACATCTGAATGATTTATATCTCGTTTTGTCTAAGCATTTATGCTAATAAATTTAACAGATTCCCCAGTACTGCCTGGTCCTTCGTTTTCTTCAGGGGGTCAAAGTGAGAGGAAAATAAAGCAGCATGCAACTAAAGAAAGAAGAAACTGGCACGACCCATTTAGAACACAAATAAAATTACAACACACATAACATCTCTGATTACAGTTAAGGAGGAGCAACCGTCAAAAAGAAAAAAAAAAAAGTTCCTAGATCCAGATAGATTTCAGTAATTAAGCTGTTTCTCAAAGACAGAATCACAAAAGTAACAATATTTAGCAAGCTAATTTACTGAGGAATGTTTTGGTCCTACATAATTAAATCCAACACTGAGGAAAAACTGACAACAATTAAACTGAGTGCACTCGGGAGAGGGAAAGGGGATAAGATAAAATCCAATCTATAAAATATATTCCATTATCTTTTATAGGTTTAAAAAACACAAAAGAAATACTTGGAAAGAATCTTCTAAGATGGGAAGATTTTAAGGTTGTGCGAGGATTTTTTTTTTAACAGGTGCAGAATAAGTTCGTGGGGTTTTTTTTGTTTTTTGGGTTTTTTTTCCTCTTGGTTCTTTCTTTTCCCCATTTTTTTCTCCTGTTGTTTGCAAAGTTGAATCTGGGGTCAGTAGTTCTAATTGTAACCTCAGACTGGAATTCCAGATGGTGCGCTCAGGACTGGAAGCAACTCTCAGCTCATCAATTTCATGGGCCTGCGTATCTGCTCTGGCCACAGCCCGGCCTCCATCCCCACCGTGGCATTAATGCAGAACAAATTGAGACATATCCTCTATATAATTAGTTCCAGAATTTAAAAAGATTTACGGTATAATAATAGAGGCAGCGCCGCGCAATCCTTTCTTTGGGGACTCTCTCGGAGCTCGGGGACCATCTCGCGGTGGCATCAGAACAGGCGGTTAACCCTGACCGCTCTAGGCACTGCGAGCTGGGGGAAAGGGGGAGTTTTGCTCTGCGCACCTGCTAGTGCGCACCGGTCCTGGCCCCCAAACCAACTGAGTTTGAACCGTAGATGGGGGATTGGCCAAAAAGTAGAGTTAATTTTCAAACGAACAGAGGAAGCCGGGGGTAGACTATACCAAAAGCCCTTCTCTTACTTTTTTTTTTTTTTAGTTTAGATAAATGAAACTGGGATTTCTACCACCTGCGCGGGGATGGAAACCAGCCTAAGCGGCTGCCCAGCGGCCCGAGGTAGGCAGAATGCTAAGAGCTGGAGGCGGCGGGGGGCAGAGGAGCAGCGGTCGGGAGCGTGGAGCTCGGACACTGGCCTCTGCGCGAGGCGCTAATCGAGCGCTGGTTTCTCCCGGGCGGCCCAGCACTCCTTTTTGCTGTCTACGGCCCCGGGCGCGGGCAGGCGGCCCCAGCCCTTGACAGATCACAGCGCTACGGTGTGTTTATTCAGTTGTCGGCGCCCGCGGGGTGACGCCCGGAGCGCGGCTCGGGAGTACGCGCTGGTCCCTGGGGCCGCGGCTGCAGGGCCGGGCTGGGATCTCGGTCAGATGCAGTTGACGGCGCCGGGGTCAAAGTGGGGGGCGGGGGGTAGAGGACCTCACTGCCCCCTCCCACTCAGCTACCATTTTTAAAGCTTGCAATAATAATTAAGCCCCTTCCAGGCCAGGATGAACTTTACCAGTGATACAAAGCTACATGGGTTTCCAGCGTCTCTCCTCCTCCTTTCCTTTACTCTCCATTCCATTAGCTCTAAAGAAGCGAGGTGTGGTGGGTTAAGCCCAGAGAGAGACCAGGGTTCAGCTCAGTTTTGCCACTAATTTGTTACGTGTCCTTGAACAATAGTAACAAAAATTGTAACGTACATTGAGGGCATAGGCCAACACTCTCTTCCGTCTAATCCTCAGGACCCCTTGAGGTGGGTACTAATATCCCATTATTCCATGTGACCAATAAGGAAACTGAGACTCGCAGCGGCTGCGGAGCTCGTCCATGGTTGCACAGCTGCTGGTTACCTGGTGGAGCTGAGACTCCTTTCTCTGGCCACCAATCTCTTGCTCTTAACCAGTGCACTCCACAGCTGCCTTTCCTCCCTCTGCCTGGGCCTCAGTTTCCTTTTCTGTAGAACAAGGAGTTTAATTTCCAGCTCTGCCAATCGGTGATTCAGACCACATCCACTGCCACAGGTCTCAGTACTATCGAGGGTGGGAAGGTGATTGAGAGAAAGGAGCGGCCAGTTCTCCGCAGCCCTCAGATCCCTGGGACCTTGGGCCGGTCTCGAGCCACAGGAGGTGCAGCAGAGCGCGCTCTACCTGCTGGGGCGGGCGGAGGTTGGACCTTCTTCCCGGCCAGACTGTCTCCCCCTCTGCCCAGCTCAGGGCGTCGAGGCCAGCAGAGCGGGCGCGTCCGCCTGGGTAGCTGCAGATCTCCCGCAGAGAACGTCACCTAGTGCAGGGACAAGTGGGGAGCGTAGGGCACCCCGTGAGCGCAGTAGTGTGCGGGTTCCCCAGGGTTGTACCCGGGGCACCTGGGCTCCCGGGCATAGGCACGGGCTAGGGGCGTTCAAAGACCTCGTCTCGGGTGAGGCCCTCTGGCTTCGGCTTCGGACGCGCAGCACTTACTTCTCTGCCCTGAGGGTTGCAGGGAACTCCTCCCACCCCTTCGGACTACAAGGTCTGGGAGAGGGGGTACCCCAGGGTTGAAATGGGGATCGCACCACTGCTCTTCCCTCCCTCAAGAGTTCTCAGGCGGGGGCTTCCCTGGTGGGGCAGTGGTTGAGAATCTGCCTGCTAATGCAGGGGACACGGGTTCGAGCCCTGGTCTGGGAGGATCCCACATGCCGCGGAGCAACTAGGCCCGTGAGCTACAACTACTGAGCCTGCGCGTCTGTGCTCCGCAACAAGAGAGGCCGCGATAGTGAGAGGCCCGCGCACCGCGATGAAGAGTGGCCCCCTGCTTGCCACACTAGAGAAAGCCCTCGCACAGAAACTCAGACCCAACACAGCAAAAATAAATAAATAAATTAATAAACTCCTACCCCCAACATCTAAAAAAAAAAAAAAAAGAGTTCTCAGGCAACAAATGGCGGGTGAGAGAGGAGTGCTAAATTTGCTAGCCCCCTCCTTTCCTCTCACCCCACCCCCAGGCAAAAAAAAAACAAAATTTTTTTTTTAACTCAGAGAGTTAAGAGCCCTTGCCCTATCTGGGATTCAAAACCGCAAAAGCTCACAATCAAGCCACCTTCCTCCAAATACCTTCCCCCCGAAAATTGCAAAGAAGGATTAAAAAAGAAACAATCTCGACCTTTTTCACTTAGAAGTGGAAATCCCGGGCTTTCATAAAGGGCTCGCCGCCTTTCCTCGTAGCGCTTGAGTGAGTCCTAGTTAAGAAAAACGACTTCGAAGTAGAAATAAAAGTGAAGGGTGTGAGACAGTGGTCTGGGGCGTCCTAGGGACAACTTGGCCTGAGAAGTTTTATCTCGCTGGGCCCTTCTCCACCGAAAATACAAAAAGCGTCTGTCCTCTGCCCAGCCCTGGAGCCCCGTGCAGGTTTAGAGATGCGACATGCGGGGCGAGGAGTGGGCGGCCCACAGGGAGTGTAGGGGAGAAGCAGCTGGCCTCGAGTGCCTTTTCACTTCTTTTTTTAAAAAGAAAAAGAAAGAAAAAGTTTCTGAGTGAAGACTTCGCAAAGTCAGGCACCAAAGTAGCGCAGAGAAGTGTCCACCACCGTGAAAGCGGTCCGGCGATCAAACGGGTAGAGCCTGTTCCTGACCTTTGCCCTCACGGTTTCCTGCGCCTCCAAGACAAGCGACCCCAAGAGGAGGGAAATGCACTTAGCGTGTAGGTCTTGAGCTGGCACACGCTTCTGGTCCGCAGCGAGAACTCCTGGCTACCGTTTACGTAGTGGAAATTAACTAAAACCAACGTGTAAGAAATTGTGAGTAAATCAAGGCTTTAAAATTTCCGGCTTCTTTATAAAACTGCAACTACCTTGATTGTTGCTTCACATGGGCTTGGCTGAAAAGCTTCGGGCCCCATCCCCGGCCAGCCTCGTGTCAGAGGCCAGGCGGCCACAGGCCGCTTCCCGCCCGGCGCTCCTGGCAGTCCCAGGCTGCGCCGTCGCCGCTGCCTCCTGGGCGTTTCCACGCGCCCCTGAAGCGCATTCCCATTCAGGTTCACGGCTCTTCTAGCCTAGGGTCTGTTTCCCGATAGAAGCCCACTCTTTTGGAAGAACCAAAAGAAACAAAACAAAACCTCAAGCACCTGCTCTGGGGCGCGGGGCTCCCAAAGAATGAATGGGTGGAGGGAGGAATCTGATTTGGCGATGCCAGGCGCTGGGAGCTCTGAACAGTAAGAACCCTGCCTTGGACCTTGGGCAGCTGGAGGCTCTCTTCCGTCCGCGTACCCTGGCTTGCGCCTCCTGATCTGTCACTACGCATGCAGAATGGTACTCCCGACTGGAGTGAGCGGAGGCAGAGCTCAGCAGGAGCGGCTCCAAGAGCCAACCTCGCCCCAAGGACTTCGTATCTTAAACCTTCCCCACCCGCTAACCTCCAAACTCGGCGCCTGGATTCTCCGACCGGAATCTGGGCATTTCCCTAAGGGTTTTCTTCCCTCCCAAACTAGCCGCCGTTTTGTTTTCCCGGTTTCCCCGTAGAAGAGTTAGGTGCTCCTCATGAGAAAGGGAGATTAAGTGCCGCTGACACCGATTTTAGGTAGGCGGCAACCGCCCTTCTCTGGGCGCAAACCTCACCATGTCGCCAACTACCAGACGGTGGATATACGCCCCGTTTATCACAAATGATGCAACCTCCAGATGACCCACGTTCGCCTGAGTCTGGCCTCTGGAATCCACAAAAAGCCACCCCGCTCCCCAGTGACCCCAAGATTATGACCACCAGTCCAGTCTGACGGCTCTAGAAGCAAGAGCCGCCGCCTCTTTGAAGTCCGGTAAAGTTCTCTGCGTTATCCTGAAGTTCCCGCCCTCGTGGAGCCCCCTGCCCCTCCCTCCAACCCGCCCTCCCTGATTAACAACCCCTTCCCTACCCCCATCACACAGGGATGCAGAGGGGACATTCAGTGCTCACCTGGAGAGGCTCGCCAGTGCCCCAAGGCGCCCACACTCGCGAAGGCCGAGAAGGGGAGGTGGGGGGAGGATTGTGTCCCACAGGCCTGCGGAGAGCGCGTGGCGGGTAGGAGAGGAGGGTGTCTCCGAGAGGGACGCTTCCTCGGGCCCGCCCCCCACCCCCACTGCGAGGACGCCCCCAAGGAGTCGCGCGCCCTGCCTAATCTGCTAGGGCTGCGGTGTGAATGGAGCCGCCGAGACTCCTGACTCCTCCTCCTCCCCCGCCGCCGGCCCCTCTTATTTGAGCTTTGGGAAGCTGGGGGTAGCCAGGCAGCTGGGGTAAGGAGTTCAAGGCAGCGCCCACACCCGGGGGCTCTCGCAACTCGACCGCCTATCCGCTCCCCCCTTCCCGCCCTCCCTCCCACTCATTCACCCACCCACCCACCCACCCATAGCCGGGACTGCAGCCCAGGAGCCGGGGCCCCGCCGCCTCCTCGCCGCGATCCTGGACTTCCCCCTGCCGCAAGAGCCGGCATCCACGTGTGCCCCGGAGCCAGCGTCTAAGCACACGCTCCGCTCCGGGCCTGGGTGCCTCCAGCAGACCGAGCAGCCGGGGATCCAGGGCCCGGAAAGCATCTGGGCCAAGTTAGGCGCGGCGGAATCGAGCGCCGAGCGTCTGCAAAGCCGGTGGGGCCGCGGAGCGTCCGGGGCTGAGCCACAGCAAATGGGCTCCGACGTGCGGGACCTGAACGCGCTGCTCCCGGCGGTACCCTCGCTGGGTGGTGGCGGCGGTTGCGCCCTGCCCGTGAGCGGCGCGGCGCAGTGGGCGCCGGTGCTGGACTTTGCGCCCCCGGGCGCCTCGGCTTACGGTTCCTTGGGCGGTCCTGCGCCGCCGCCTGCTCCGCCGCCACCACCTCCGCCGCCGCCGCCTCACTCGTTCATCAAACAGGAGCCGAGCTGGGGTGGCGCGGAGCCGCACGAGGAGCAGTGCTTGAGCGCCTTCACCGTCCACTTCTCGGGCCAGTTCACCGGCACGGCTGGAGCCTGTCGCTACGGACCCTTCGGTCCTCCTCCGCCCAGCCAGGCGTCGTCCGGCCAGGCCAGGATGTTCCCCAACGCGCCCTACCTGCCCAGCTGCCTCGAGAGCCAGCCCGCTATTCGCAACCAGGGTAAGCAGACTGGGGAGCGCCCCCTACATGCGGGGCGGTGGCGACGGGGCTGTGGCTGCGCGCGGGCACTCCCCTGTCCTACCCCTTACCTGGCCACAGCTCTTACTCGGCTGCCTCCCCAAGGACTGTGAGGGTAGAGGAAGCAGCAGCTGGGGGAGAGGAGGGCAAGACGAGGGAGTCCAGGGCATGGGCCCCTGACATCCTCCAGAGCGGGGAACCGGACTCTTCGCATGAGCCGGGAGGTCATCCGGGGCTCCTCGGACCTCGGGAGATTCTAAGACTATTCCCCGTGGGAGTGGGAAGCGGGAACCGGAGCAATGCCTGGCTCTGCCTCGGGAAGAGGTTTTGTCGCTCAAGGCACCACCAAACTGTCGCCAGGCATTGGACCTTTTAGACCCTGGATTCAGAGCGGGACCAGCGCAGGGTGAGCAGCCTTTGCTGCCTCTGCCACGGCAAAATGTCCAGGAGCCACTCTAGACCTAAGGGGGGCACAGTAAGCACCTTGGAGCACTAGAATGCGTAAATGAATGAGCTAGAGACAACAGTGGCTTTCCTGGACCCGTGTCCGTGTTCGCCTGTGGCTCCAGCGCATGGTAGTGTATAAGTGGATCTCTCCTGGGTTTCAGCTCAGGTGGCGGCCACGCGGGCTCCAGGGCTGGAAGAGAACCCCGTTTATCTGATTCCAATCTCTGCGGGACCGGGTCCTACCACAGGCGGTGGAATGAGGCCCGAGCGTCGGCCTTCCTTCCAGCCCGCCTCTGGTGCCTCCTTGTCGTTGAACACGGGACTTAGCTGGAGAAAGATTTTTGCAAGACTTGGAGGTTAGAACAAGGACAGGTTTATTTTCCCTTTTCAGTCATTGTACATCGACGGACACAGCCGGTGGTTTTCTCATCCCGCGCCGGCGCCCTCTCACTTCTCTTTCTCAGGGACCAGCGCGGAACCAATCATGCCGAACCTTTGGATTTTCGTTTCTAAGTTTATTCTAATTAGACTTGTGCGCTGTTGGGAACCTAAACCAATTCGGGTTGATTTGATATTTTAGGAAATGCTTTAAAAA
The DNA here is from genome assembly GCF_039906515.1 of Pseudorca crassidens. Lineage (NCBI taxonomy): Eukaryota > Metazoa > Chordata > Mammalia > Artiodactyla > Delphinidae > Pseudorca > Pseudorca crassidens. The sequence goes on from NC_090304.1 coordinate 26,046,373, forward strand.
AGGCGTGGATGCTTTTCCTAGAGCAAAAATTCCCTCGGGCCTAGGGACTGGGATGTTTCTAGAATGCGTGGGCTAGGAGGAACAGAGTGTGTACTGTTTGCAGGAGGTGCTGCGGCTCCCGAGGCTCAGAAGAAGGGCCCTGTTCTTCCCGCCTTCTCACGCACATTCTAAAACCGTATTTCTAGGCTGTTCGTATCTTACCCCAGCCCCGAGCACCTAGCCCACCCGAAGCCCTGGCAAAACCAAAACCGCCCTCCTCTTTTCGTTCGGGGAACCTGGGATCCATGTTCTGTGGAAGAACCTCAAGCCCATCCATGGGGTCCCTCCACTCTAGGTCTTTCCGAAAGGAAATTCGTGTTTCAAACTCAGGGAGTATTGGAACAGCTCAGTGACTATTACAGATTCTTTTCCTCTGATCGTACCACCTCTAATTAGCAGGCTGGTGTTACCTCTGGCAAATCTCCGGGTCTCAGTTTCCCCATCTGTAAGAGGAGAGCCAAGATGGGCAACCTGGTGTTTGGCTCAGGTTTGAAGTTCTATGACACAGAAGCAGAAGTCCGACCCTCCCCCCGCAGGGGTTCTAAACACAGAAAGCAGCAGCCACGTAAACTTGGTTGGACCAGAAACGGCAAGACTGGCAGGCAGGTGTGTGACATGAGTGAGTCTCTGTATGGATGCTTGCTATTTGAAGACACCTGAGAAGCTATTTGATCTAAGTACTCCCTGTGCAAAATACTACCATTATCATTTATTTGAAACCATCTAGGTTCTGTCGGGGGTTTTGGAACCTGGACTCTGTGGCTTTGATTGGATCCCTGGGTCCATCCTTCTACAGGGTGCTGGTGCCCAGAATTTCATCAACTCAGCCTCAGGAGTGAGACTGTGGGCGTCCTAGCCAGTGGGCAATATGCTAAAAGGAAAAATCCCAATTCTTTTCTAGAGGATAGGCCCAGGATGTTAAAGAGAAAAGGGGCTTGGGAGCTGGAGACCGACTAGCAGGTAAAGGAGTCCCATCCTGGGAAATAGCCCAGTAGAGAGGCGGCCCCAGATCCAGGCCACAGCCTGTAAGCGGGTTCCTGTCTTCTTCGGGCTTAGGTTCTCTCTTGTAATCAAAACATAAAGGGATCACACTCGACCAGTCCTTGGGACTCAGTCAGCAGCTGGGAGCTGGGGTCGGATGTCAGAAGCCACTTGTGCCTCAACCCTGGCATTGGCAACCAGAGTGGGCCCTGGGGCCCTGAGATTTCAGATTTATTCTCTCGACTTCTGGGCTTCCTGCAGCTCTCCCAGCAATGTAGAGTCTTGGCAGGAGGCTTAACCAGGGGAAAGCAAGGGCATCAATTCCTTCCCCAAAGTGTGGGAATGGCCATCAGCAGGCCGAGGCGGAGAGGAATCAAGCTTCGAGATCCCTGTCCCCAGGCAGGGCAACCTAGCAATGGCCCAGGGGTGGGGACAATTGCTGGCACTCTTGAACCTCCCCCCACCCCAAGGTATCACACCTCGTTTTTTTCCAATTGCTTAAATATTATAGCTGGTATTCTAATCTTGCTTCTAAATATTAATTCAGGAAACATTTATTGAGCACCTACTCTGTGCCAGGCACTGGGGATTGAATGTTAAGACAATTAAAGTGCCTCAACCTTTGCAGGAAGCTCACAGCCTAACACTGGAGGAGCCCCTTATTTTTGGATGAGGAAATCTAGGCTCTAAGAGATAATGTGTGCAGGAGATCTCTCTGTGGCAGAACTTGGACTCAAACCCAGACCATTCTAGGTTATTTCTACCTCCTTTCCCAGGGATCTAGGCCCCGCTGTTGAGATGGATTTTCTCTTGCCTGCTGGATGGGCACCCAACCCACTGTAGTCTGTGTGAGGGGTGGGGAATTTGCCGGGGCAGAAGAAGGGCGAGGACTTCGATAGCCCTAGACTAAGTGCAGGGTTTGGGAAGGGAAGACAAAGACTGCTTGACAGTCTGCCCGATTCCCCCAGACCGGCTGGCGCGCAGCACCCTATACCTACAGGAGGCCTTGTTATCACCGGGCCACCCTAGTGTCACGTGGGGACACCAGCTCAGCCCTAGGGCCAAGGGCGCCCCCCTTGGGTCGCATTGGAGAGGGTATTTCGTTGCGGGACAAATTTCCCCGTATGCTGCGGCAGCTGCGGAGTCATGATTTTCAGCCTTGGGACCACCTTCCTGACTGAGCCTGCTGTCCACTTCATCCCTCAGCTCCCGAGGGGCCTGGCCCGGCCAGGCGGTTCCCGGGCTCCTCCGCTGCGTCGGGCGGGGGAGAGAAGCGCACAGCGTGTCTCGCCTCTCCCCGCGGTCAAGGTTGCATTCCCTTCCCCGGCCGAGACTAATCGTGGGAAAGGCGCTACCTTGGCCCCTCGAGCCTCTCCCTCTAAGGCCTGTACAAGGAGCCTTTGAACACGCTGCCCCTTTCTGCCGGCAGCTGTCCCTCCCCCGGCCTCCGCCCCCGCGCCCTCCGCGCCTGGCTCAGCGCTAGGCCCCGGGACAGCACGCTCTGATCAGTTCCGCATCCGATAAGTTTCTAATTTAAAGAGCTCTCCCTCCTCTCTGAGGGCCCTTTCACCGAAGCCCATCCCCTCTCCGGGGAGGGGGACTGCGAGAGGGGGTTGGAGGCCAGCCTCTGCCCAGCGGTCCGGTGTCCGGTCTGGGACGGGTCCTTGGGAGCCTCGCGGGGCGCGGAGGCGACGCGGCCGGCGCAGGAGCTGCAGCCCGCAACCCGTGGCACTAGCCGCGCACCGAAGGTTGCGGAGCCTGCCTCCGAGGACAGCACGGTGCCCGGGCCACTGCCTTCTCATCGGTTCAGGAATGGAGAAGGGTTCGTCTAGAGACAACTCCTTTATTGCTTCTGTTTCTCCTCTTTATTTAAAAAATGGTCTTTGAAAATTCGGCCTTCCCTCTGCAAAACTGGGTGCTTGGAGCCAAATTTCGTTTGTCAGCGGCCTGGTAGGCCTTAAACACAGCCTGGCCTCCGCTCCCAAAGTGAAGTGCCTGGAAGCCCAAGCGCGCTCACCCACTCCTGACAGCTAACGGGGCGGGGGTTATCTTTGCCCACTTAGCAGGCCAGAAATGGAGGCCTCTGGGGTCATGTAAATTATAAAAGCTGGTGGCTTCTTAAGTTGTCAACCTGTGGCGCCAATTGGTGCGTGAGACTTGGACTCCCCTGTACAATCCGGTAATGAAGACCTGTTCAAACCCTCCCTCCCACACTGACACACCACATTCCCCGAAGTGGACTGTAGAAGGTCGGTTTTTGTTTTTTTTTGGGAGATGTGTATTTGAAAGATGTGGGTAATGGCCACCTTTCACTGTTCAATCTGAGTCTTCACTGGACACCTGTTGTAGAGTCTTGACCATGTCTGGGGCGAGAGTGGGGGAATGGGGTTCATTTGACTTATCCCACTCCCAAGAATCGAGCGGGGTTTGGAGACTCAGCTCAGTGCCCAGAGGCGGGGCTGAGGGTGGGGGGACTGGGTCCGGCCCAGTGGCCCTGCAGGGAGCCGATGTGAGCGTCTGGACCAATCTGATTCGTCACTTGGTCAGGACCTCAGGCCAGAGACTACTGAGCCTGCGCATAGTCAGGGACCCCACCATTGGGTTCAGGGCTCAGAACTGATCTTTATCTTAGCTGGAGGATACTTTTTCCCCAGAGGCAGCTACAGCTTTGCGGAAGCTAGTTGGGTAAATGTTTAAAGTAATTCAGTGACAATAGTCACAGAAAGAGACTACGTTTCTCAACCAACACGTTTTTGGGTTTTTTTTCCCCCTCACTTTCGGAGAGCTGGGGAAGAATACGGGCGGTATTGCCCTCGGTTTCTCGGCAGGGAAACTGAGGCAGAGGGCCAGTGCATACCATGGAGGGAAAGGGAGGTAGAGTCTCAGGCACACTGAAACAAACAGGCTTCCTGGACTGGTGCGCGAGGAAGTCCGCCCCGGCAATGGTGGTCACAGTCCGACCCTCTGGGCGCGAGGTGGGTCCGAGGTAGGAAGGAGGAGGGCGCAGGGTCGAGGCCCGTGGGCCCAACTTGAAAGGCCCCTTCTTTTTTCCCCCTCACCAGCTTTCCCGAGGGCCTTGGGTGTCAATGGTGTCGGGTCGCTCGCGCAGCCTCAGACAGATAACATTACTCTGTAATTACTCTCCCCATTTAAAGCCCATGCCGTTTAACTGGCCCCGAGTAATTAATGAAAGTTGGTGCGCGGGCCTCTGATTTACGGCTGCGAGTCAGCGCCGGGTCAGGCGAGCAGATTCATTTCGGTCGCCCGCGCTGGCCAGTTTTGGGGGGAGAACAACTTTCTCCGCCGAGCGGTTGTCGGCTTTCATACTTGCGAGGTGTTCGGTGCAGAAGCGGCGGACACCGTGAAAGACAAGGGCGTAAATAAATTGGGAAATGGTGGGGAGGCCTGGGTTTTACTCGGGAAAGGACGGGGAGCCTGTCGCGAGGTCGCATTGGGCCCGGCTTCTCTCTGCAAGCCCTGGGGGCTGAGGCAGCGGGATCCGAATGAGGGGCTGGGCGCTCCTCGCCCGGGTTCTGGTTCAGACACACGGTCCCTGACTCCCCGCCGACACTGTTTCTCTCTCGGCCGCGCCCGCAGGATACAGCACGGTCACCTTCGACGGGACGCCCAGCTACGGTCACACGCCCTCGCACCACGCGGCACAGTTCCCCAATCACTCCTTCAAGCACGAGGATCCCATGGGCCAGCAGGGCTCGCTGGGTAAGAGGAGGGAATGATGTGGGGTCTTTCTCCCCTTCTTCCATGCTACCCCTCACTCCCCAGGAATTTCCAACCCACAGCAAATTGGGGAAGGGAGGAGAGGATAGCTAAAAGAATTTTAGAAATAATTAGCCTAATCTCACTCAAAAGAAAAGATTGTTTCCCCCCACCCCAAGTATGTTAACTCCGCTCAGCCGAGACCGCGAATGTCCAGAGGGTCTTTTCGGTGCTCTGTGCCGTGACTGCTAAGGGAATGTGAAGTGAGAGGCTTAGCTCGCTGTGACCTGTAGGCCGTCTCTCTGCATGCCCCGGCATCCAGGCCCTAGGGCCCCCAGTGCAGCCTGGGAGCCCAGCTCAGGACGCTCTGCCCCAGCCCTTGACCGCGGCCTCGCACCCCCTGCCCTTGGTGTGCTGCTCTCACCCCGCTCTCCTGGCTCTCTGCAGGTGAACAGCAGTACTCCGTGCCGCCCCCAGTCTACGGCTGCCACACGCCCACCGACAGCTGCACAGGCAGCCAGGCCCTGCTGCTGAGGACGCCCTACAGCAGGTAGGAAGGCGCTCGGCACCTCATCTAGGTCCTCGCGACCTCGGAGGGGGCGCTCGAGCCAGCGGGCACGGGAACGTCCGACGCGGGGCAGCCCGGATGCGGCCGTGCAGGGTCCTGGAGGCAAAGTACGCCTCTAGCCCACTCGTCTCCATAAAGCAAGTGAAAGCCTCTCTCCTGGCTCCTATTTGAAAGAAGTAGCTTTCCCCGTCTCCCGGCGTTCTTACTTTGTGTGTGTACGTTGGTTTTTGGTTTTGGTCGCGCCGCGCGGTATGCGCGATCTTAGCTCCGCGACTAGGGCTCGAACCCGCGTCCCCTGCAGCGGAAGCGCGGAGTCTTAATCACTGGACCGCCAGGGAAGTCCCCCCCCCCACTGTGTTCTTACTTGGAATATAAATGAGGGCGATTACTGTTTGGAGATGAAGAAGAAAGAGCGGCGCTTTAAGGAGTATTTTTTTTTAACATCTTTATTGGGGTATAATTGCTTTACAATGGTGTGTTAGTTTCTGCTTTATAACAAAGTGAATCAGTTATACATATACATATGTTCCCATATCTCTTCCCTCTTGCGTCTCCCTCCCTCCCACCGTCCCTATCCCACCCCTCCAGGCGGTCACAAAGCACCGAGCCGATATTGAGGAGTATTTTTTAAAAGGGCTCTTTGCTGGGAGGACTTCAGCTTCCTAGGGATCAAAGATTAAACACGGGGTCCACTCCCACTCGTTTCTTCTCACTCCTCAAGCCTCTCCTCGCGCACTGGCCACACCCGCCAGCCTTCTCTGGGACGAATTCGAGGGCGCGTACACTCGAGCCACAGCCTTCTCCCCACCCCTGTCCCCCAGAGTCTCGGGCTGCAGCACCACTCTGTGGGCGTCGTCCCCAGCGCCCAGCTACCCCGGACTGTGTGCGGGACTGTGGTCGGGCGGCAGCGGTACCTGCGGGGAGACCGCTCCAGCCCGCGCCCGCCGTTCTTCCTGTTCCCGTGAGGCCGAAGACCAGCTTCTTTTACTTGCAGACTCTTTTCCAGCTCCTCGTGCCTTCTCTAGGTTCTTGCTCCACCCTCCACCTTCTCTCCCCCAAATTTACTCTTCAACTTTGGGTGAACTTGGCCGGCATCCCGCGTCACCGATAGGGTTGCCTAGTAACTATACCGGCTGGAGCTGGGCGGGATGGTGGGGCGGAGGGAGGGAAGTGGCAGATCGCGGCCTTGGATGCCGGGGATTGGGCGCGCATTACCTCATATTCCATCCCTACCCCCCACCCGGTGCTGCGGGGATCCTGATACCGACTGCCCCAGACTCATCTCCATCCTCCCTCCCCTCTGTTGGAAGACCCGGGACTGACGTCAAGGGAAGGAGGTAGTGAGGTAATAAAGGAAGGAAAAGCGTCTGCCCTGGGAGATTGGTGGAAGGAATGGCCGCGCCTGGGGGACCTGCAGCCCCACAGGTGGAGGAGGGGAAGGAATGTTCGCTCCTGAGCCCGCAGGAGGCTCATGCCAATGTTCCGACGTGTTTATGAAACCGAGCCTAGGACTGGTCTGATTCTCCCATCCCGGGGAGGGACAGGGTGGAGCCCCTCTACTTCTGTACGCCTACAGTACACAGATTTTGGAAACCTTTCCTTTTGATCGGGAAATCCGGCATATCTAATCTGATCTTGGATTCAAGATAACTTTTTTTCCTCCCTACTCCCCCCCGCCTTTTTTTTTTTAAATTTTAGAGAGGGGGGGGGGAAGACATGCATTTTGCCCAGATAGAGGTATTGAATGGTCACACCTTCTCACCCTCCTTTTCTCCCTCTCTAGTTAGAACCCAGTTCTGTTCTTTGGCACCTCAGGCCCAGTGATCTGTCCCGAGCAGCCATCTTTGCACCAGCCCTTGGTGGGTCAACTCACTGGAATAGGTACAGGATCTGAAATCTCTGTTGTGAACCCCCTCTCCAAGCAAAACTGAGATGGTAGGGTCATTGCCATCCTTTTTAAGGAGCTGCTCCTGCCTATTGCCAGAGTAGCATTGCTCTTATTCTAGCCATTGGGGGAACAGATGGAATGGTTCCCAGTGAGATGACCTTGACCCAGTCATTCTCCCTTGGCTCCTGGCTGACGCCTCACCCCAAGCAGAGAGGAAGACCTTGATGCTGGAATGGGTGCTATTTAGATGGGTCTGGCTACGTGCTTGGAGGTTGGGGACTGGGAGGCTTTGGAGTCTGGTTCAGGAGTGACACAGTTACACACATTCCTTACTCTCCCCTCTTCAAGCCTAGATCCACCCTGTGGGTCCCTAAGAAGGGACTGAACAGCCTAAAAATGAGTAGGGGATAAAGTGATCACGACTTCTGTCTTAGCAGCAGTTCTCCAAACTGAGTCCCTGTGATGGATTTTGACTTAGGGCTGAATGAGTGGTTGCTATGGAAGCAGGAAAAATCACTTGGATTGCATTTTATACATAAAAATTTCACATTTTCTAATCCATCTTCTAACTGGCCACTGTATAAAGCAATTTTGTCAGGTTCATCTTTCAGAGATATTTGCTTATCCCTTTCTTCTTTCTACATAATTGGAACTTCTTTGCTCATTTTTATATGAATGTCATAAAAATACCATTTTCTCTTGTTACAGGAAAATCTCTAAGTAATATCTCCTGAAACAAAATTTGTGACCCCGTAGGAAAAGTTTGCTTCCTTGAAGTTTGTGCTGAGTCTTTGAAGCTCCATCCACTCTAAATTGACAGCATTTCTAATCACTTTTCAAAGATCAGGTACTTGCCCTGCAGTAATGATGGATGGACATTTGTAGGGATGTTTTAAAATTGGATCTGCGCATCAACATTACTACCATTATGGTTATGTCATTTCCTTCTTCCCTACTCCTAAACATGTTTGAAGGATATTTAAATGCTTTTGTGAACACAGTGTTTGAAAAAGCATGGGAAGTACAACTAAACTTTAATCACTTAACGGCTAAACTTTTAGATTTTAGATATTCAGTGGTTCTTCTGATCCCTGGCTCTGGTCCCTTTTCTGTCTAAACCTGGGACCTCCTGTGAAAGGCTTGCCTGTATTTTGTTTGACTTGTTGCACTTGACCCCCTAAGGCAGCCTGCCCAGCTTCTTTGCCCTGCCCTTCCAAAGCTTCTGTCTCCCCATTCTTGGATTTAGTCTCCCTTCCCACATGACCTAAAGGTAATGGTACATACACTGACATTAGATAAGCACTGTACAATGTGAATTTGCTTTGAGGAAATTCTCAAAATTCTCTCCCTAGTCTGAGAGAACTGTAAAGTGATTCTCTCCTCTCTTTCAGGTTACAGATCGGAGGAGTTACAGCTATACACAGATGTGATTAGTAGTGAATAGAAAATGACACCCCAATCAACTTACAGGAAGTGTTAGGAGATAGTTTTCTCCGTACTCTCTCCCCACCGTATTGAGAGTGGGTAGAATTTTGTCTAAAGAATTCTGGAACAGATTCCAGCCCTTCTGGAGCCCAGCACTCACAGCCCTTATTACGTAATCACTAGGCTTTACTGCATATTGTGTGCTGCTGGGCACTGCGCTGCGTGCTTCCCTCAGTTTACTCATTTAGTTCTTCTGATTACCCACGAGGTTGGTACGGTCATCCGCACTCTACTGAAGAGGAGGTAGGTTCAGAGACTCCAAGTAACCTGCTCAAGTTACACAGCGAGTGAGAATCAGAACCAAGATTTGATTCTTAGTCTATCTGCCTTCAAAGCTCATGTGTGCTCTGAATCGCTGAGGGATTCCAAGCCACTCAGTGTCCTCCACCTGGAATATTCCCCTTATACAGTCTGTGCCAGCACCTTTGCTAATACATAGTAAGAACAAATGCTTATATAAACTTACTACTTCCAGAAACCATTCTGAGCGCTTCGCAAGTATTGACTTATTTACATTTGATCTGAAACTCTTTGAGGTAGGCAATAGGTTATCACCCCCATTTGACAGAGGGGGAAACTGAAGCCCTTGGAGGTGAATTTGCCCAGCGTGACACAGTAAGGGACAGAGCAAGTGCGAGGCTCCAGAATCCATCTTCCCACCCTCTGCACGCTGCTGCCCCTACTGATGGTTAAGGCCATTCCTTTCCAAACGTGGCATCTGCCTTAGGTCTTGCTAGAGGAAGGTCTTTATTCCTCACATTTGTGAAAGAAACCCCGTTATCCATTAGTTTTACCCATAGTTTTCAATTGAAATCGCTCAGTGGATCCGAGGCGGTATTTTCGTGGGTGAGTATTGTAGGAGCCAACTGGAACTTTCTCCTGAAGTCTTAACTCACAAAGCAGCTGTCTGTCAAGCTCCAGACTCCTCCAGCTTTCCCTTTACCACTCCCTGGGCGTGAACTACTGAAGTTCAGTCCAGGCTCCTAAAGAAACAGGCAGAAGTGGCAGAGACCTTTCTCCCTTCCATCCAGACCCAGGGGGAGCGACAGCTTCCAGGGCCACCCTCGTCTGTGCTTGCTCAGAGGCAAGGTCCCAGGGAAGGAGGGACCCCATGCTACCCTGAGGGGAAAAAGTAGTGAAGTCCAACCACACTAAGCACAGTTTTCCCCTGATTTTGACCTAGAACAGGCAGCTAGCTGGGCCTTCCCTGCTCACTTCCCTTGAATCCTCTTCCACAAGTCCCCCTCTCTCCGTCAGCTTGCTGAGCTCCTTGGAGCCCCCAGTCCCTGACCATGCCCATTTCACGGGTTGATTCTCACAGCTACTTTGAAAAGGAGTTCTGTGCCCTGTGTTTGAAAAATATTCCCCCATACACTTTTTTTTAGACATTCTAGTTTCCTTTTATTTTTGCACTCTTATTAGGTTTACATATTCATTTTTAGCAACTGTGCTACTAATTTAAATGAGAATGCATGTTTCCTTTGGCCCCCTAGCAGGTAACACTATTCCAATTCTGAAGCGGTCATTGTTAATTTGAATATTTTTAATTGAATGTTGACAATTCAATCCAATGATGAAGTTGGCAGTGGAGCCTGTTACCGGTAGATTGTCTTCCATGTGAGAGAAGCTTCCTTAGCAGCCATAGAGCTTCTGGGGAATCCGGTCAGTGGGAAGTACATGATCTACCATTTAGGTTAGCCTTCAATGTAGAATTAAATCAGAGGACATCTGTCACCGAAGAAATAAAATCATAATTAATAATGCCTCTTCCTACGTGTCATCTACAAACACTGTACATGGTGTCCAAGTTTCGTTTAAGACAATACTGATGTTTGTTTCCCATATAGGTAGGCATGAAGGCAGAAAGTCTGAAATGGTTTCCAGGGTGGTGGGCAGTGTTATCAAAGCCAAAGAAAGGCTTGAATTGGACTTGTCTCCAGGGAGCGGGAAAAATCTAGTTTCAATTATTCCTGCAACATTTGTGCTGACCAAGTGTTTATTAATAGAAGTGGAATCCCCTGTGGGTTTTTCTTTGGTTAACTGGTGAGCTAGAGAGAAATTACAATACCAAAAGATTGACTGTAAAATGATTATTCACCATGGCCTGCTGAGCAGAAATTTCTGAACAGGCAGCCTCCGTGGCGCCTTGGAGGGAAGAACGCAGGAAAGAGTCTGCGTGGAAGTTTGGCTGCAGCCTCTGTGCACGAGCGTTGGGTTGTCAGGTAGAGGCGTGGGGCAGAGCTATTACAGCAAACCCTGGAAACATCATGAATTCTGATCACAGATGCCAGTTACATGTGCCTCTTTCTTATTAGGAATTTTTTTCCTTGATCTCGGGAAATACTTTTCTTCTACCAAGATGCTGGTTTGCCAGCCAGCAACCATCTGGCAGAGGTAACTCCAGTCTTAATCAGGTTCAACAGTTCCATTCCAGTGGTAATAAGGACTTTTCTACTTTGTTCTGCTGGATATACTTAAACACACTTAAAGATGAAAATGTACTTGAATTACACATGCATTTGAAGAGTGGGGGAGTTCTGGTCCAGATAATAGCCGAGAGCTTTTCTCTTCCTTTCTTTTTGTGCAGAGGTCAAGAACTCAGTAATACTGCAGTCCAGGCCAAAGCAAACTCTATATGATCTACTACTGATTTCCTTTTAAGTTCCCCTTTTTGCTAGGACTGACTTCCTTTTATTTCACTCCAACTTGCATTAATCCCAGTTATAGAAGTTTCTTTCCTCTCTCCCTTGCTTCCAACTTCAAACATTTCTTACATAGGAAACCAGTGACTTTTTCTGTTTAAAGATCTACTTAAAAATATAAAAGACACCATGACTTTTGGAATATATTTTGGCAGCCAGCAATTTCAGAGTTCACTTCCAAACAGACAGAGTTAGATGGGGAGCAGAAATGCCTACATGACCACTGTGGCCACTGTGAGCCAAACCACCTGCTTATCTGATCTCCTCTGGGAATGAGGTGGTCGACACCTACAGTGGTTATTTAGTAATTAGATGCTTTATTTGCCAGGGGTCATATTTTCCTCTACTGGTGCTGCCTCTTTTCGTGGGTTTTCATGATGAGAGCTGGGTGTTGACCAACTGCCCAGAGAGATCATATTTTGAGCATGCTTGGGACCAGTATTTTTAGTTCAAATTCGCATTTTGTCCTCTCCCAGCAGCAGCTATTGTCACTACTGTCATTGTCATCCAGCTGAAAGATGGTGCCAGCCAAGCCGACTGACTGAGCCGCTGAGGAGTTGCAGCCAACAGAAGGCAGGATGTGGTTAAGGCTGTGCTCTGATCCTATGGCCAGCCTCAGGAAACCTATCTGGTGGTGGTTGTTGTTTGTTTGGTTTTTGCTTGGGGATTTTCTGAAAGTCCTTCCCCACTGGCCCTTTCCACCTTCTCTCCCCTTTTGAGGATTTGCAAGCTGAGCTATCAGGACCACTGAAATCGAAGTGAGGGTCCTACTGGGATCTTGGCACACTGTTCTTAATCAGGTGAAGAGGATGTGGTTGGGCACCACATCTCGGAGACAGAGAAGGTCATGATGTTCCCTTGAGTATGTTCTGTTTCACCTCCAGACTCCTGTTTGTATTATTATATTATTTTTACTATCATTTAAATGGTAGTGAGAGGACAAGGTTCAGAGGTCAAATAATGCCAGGAAGCCTTTAAAGGGGCCTAGCAGGGTAGAGGTGGGGGCATCAGGCAAGTCAGCACTAGGCACTTCTCTGAGCCCCCGTCCTCCTCCGATAAATGGGGATCATAATTATACCTGCCTCACAGAGTTGTTGTGAGGAGTATTGGTGATGTGTGAATGTACTATACAAAATTTGATGGATTAGAAAAAGTTAAAATATATTATCTGTATAGTCTTGAAAGAGCCAGTATTAGAGCTTCACAACATCCTGGTAAAGTTAGACTGATTGAGATTAATATTCCCATTTAACAGATGAGAAAACTGAGGTGCAGAGAGCTGAACTGATATGCTCAAGGTCTTAACATTTACCGAGTAGCACTGTTCGATAGAAACGTAATGCAAGTCATCTATGTAATTTGACATTTTCTAATAGCCACATTAAAAAAAAAAGAAACAGGAAATTAATTTTTAAAATATTCTATCTAACCTCAAAAGCCCAAATCTTATTTCAACGTGTGGTACTCTCCATATTTCAAGTGCTCAATAGCCATGTCTGACTAATGGCTACCATATTGGGCGGTGTGGTAGAGAGTATTTATCAAGCACCCACTAGGAAGATACATATATAAGACATAGATTCTGTAGTTTAGAAGGTTTTCTTTCTGGGGGCCAAGAAAATGTCCTTAAAATTATTTTCCCTTTAGGAATCTGCTGGACTATTCTTTAAGTCTGTGAGAAAATTCCTAAATCATAAAGTTAGATATTTGGGACTCGTTGACCCATGTGTGTAAACGTCTGTCACTCATCTTGCTTCTCAGACCTCTTGAAAATTACAGTGTTCTTAGTCTCATGCAAGGAGGAAATAATTTCAGAAAGATCCCACATCCCAATAGGACCTAGGAAAATGGTCAACTGGGGCTGAGTGATTTTAGTTGGTGAACAATTTTTTAAAAATCAGTGACAAAAATAGAGAGCTGCCTGGGGAATACAATGCCTGTTGGCTGAGATTAATGGCAAGATTAATAAATGGATTGCCTGATGAAAAGGCGCAGGAGAACAAAAACCAGTAGAGATTGTGGAGGAGGCCGCTTATTAATGAACTGTCAGCCCAAAGAAAGTTCAAGAAACTCTCCCATGTTAAATGCAGCAGGCTGGCACTTCTAATAAAAATTGGGGTCCTTCAGGAATTAATTACACTGGCCTTACAGCAAGAATTCGTGGAATTGCGAAACGTAGTGGCACAGACCAGCACCGGCCGCTGCTGTGAACAGGGAAGCTGCAGGAGAAACTAATCATTTTTTTTTCATTGATATGTAGGATATTGTGGTAGCATAATAGCCAGTCAGACACAGGGATGAATGATGGGGTCCAGATATGCACTGACTAATGAAACTACGCGTACTTCGAGTTTGAAGTCACTTCACATTTCATACGTAAAATTCCCTCCTGGAATCTGATTTCCTCCTTATCCTGTGTACCCACCACTAAGGAGTTCCAAATAATTTTCAGTGATTATATGAGAGGCAGATGGACTCCACCATGATTTATCAAGCTATGCTGAGAGAGAGCATGGTGTTCATTTATTCCAAGGGATAAATACTGTAATTTCCCTCACCCCTCTACAAGTCCCCAGTTTGGCTGGCCTTACAAAACCTTCTCTTAATTAAACTTTGGTGTTACCTCTGCCCGATGGATGAAGCAGTCCAAAGGAATGCCGTGACAAGGTGGATATTGTCCAGAATTTGCAGTCTGGTATCATACATTACATACTGAAAGCTTCTTACCTTCTTTCCCTTCTGCCATGAAGGTGGAGTGGAAATGTTCTTCTGTAATGTGTTTAGACCAAGCGTTCCCAGACAAACCATTAATCTCTTGGGTCTCAAATTTCATAATTAACCATTTCAGTTCAGAACTACATTTATTCCTAGTTGAGCTTGGTTACTTAGGAGATTTCTGGTAATTGAGTTATGTGCTAGTTTTTTAGGAAGGAGATAAATATAAAATTAATAAATTAATAAACATAAAAGCATGTAATAAAGATGTTCATGAGTTGTGCATGCGGGATACTTTGAGAAGGATGTTGTTTCGGGAAATAGATGCGATAGCTCTTCTATAATGCATTTAGAGATGTGTTTTAAAGCATATGTAATAATGATATTTTTAAGAGTTGTATGTGCAAAAAAAAAGGGAGAGAAAAACTTTTGGTTGGTTTATATGGTGGGATATTTTTCCTTTGGGGTCTTAATGTAAATGGTCAGCCATTGTTTTCCCTCATATAATCTAGAACTGAGTTGGGGGCTTTAAAAAAACACTCCGTGACTATACAATTTATAGAGAATGATTCCTTCAGTTGTATCTAGAGTTTATCATCCCGTTTCTTTCGCTTGTCACATCCTTGAGTATTAGACCATCCATCACCCATCACTCTTTGACTTTTCAGGCCCTCATAATCCACATGATACTTATCCTTTTGATTAAAACAACTTAATGGCCTTTTCACGAATAATTAATCTGCTGTCTTTTTACTTTCAGCTCCAGGCTTTTAACTTTAATGTTGAGCTATCCAGCCTGTGTTGCCTTTCAAAGTTTCACTCCCTTCAGCCTCTTCCCTTCAGAGGTTTAATACCTCTTTAGAAACTTCAGTGTTTGCTCTACTAAGGTTTTTTAAAGGCTTCCAAATTATTCTCGCATCCTTTCTGCTGTGTGTGAAGTGAATGACGTGCAGAGATCAGTGGGATGAAATGAAAATCATTTCAGACTCCTGAATTCTGTCATTCTGGAAAGTGTGGAGGCTTTCATTGTAAAGAAAAGTTAAAAGTGGATTGCTTTTTGGAGAAACAGTTGCAAGTGTATGTGTCTTTTGTATTATGCATTTCTAACTCTGAATGTTTTTCTCTAACAGTGACAATTTATACCAAATGACCTCCCAACTTGAATGCATGACCTGGAATCAGATGAACTTAGGAGCCACATTAAAGGGGTAAGGTCTTCTCTGCTCCATTTCCCTTAAACAGTAACTTACACTTGTTTGAACCATTTTAAAGGTCCTTATACCATATGAAGAGAGTACAGTTTTAGAAGAATAGGCATGGCCGTCTGTAGAATTAAGATGCTTTCCTCCCTCTCCCAGTTGGTCAGTGGTGTTCAGTATTAAACTTTTAGGAATATAAACAGGGGATGTTCTTGTCTAGAACAAGGGGGTTGAGAATACTGGAGAAATTTAATATGGCCTTTCCTTATTGAATGTTTTAGAGTTCTTTGAACTTTTGTCCATTCAAACTTGTTTAATGTTTGTGTTTTGCTAGTGATATCACAGAGGTTAATCATTACATTATCTTATCAAGAAATGTTTAGGGTTTACAAAGTCCAGGATCCAAACTTCTATTTGAGTGAAGATGATTTGGACCATCCAAAGTCAGATGTGTTCACACCTGGTTGCCTGAACAGGCTTTTATCACACTTGATACACAACCAGAATAGGGAGAACATAGCAATCAAACATAGGTAGGGGCAATGCTTTGCACCTGGAACTGAAAAAACAAAGCAGGTGGGACTTGCTTTAAACCGTAAAAGAACTCACTTTTAGTTTCGAATCTGAGTTGGTGGGCGGTAGGATGTGGCAGTCATGAAGCGCCTGTGGTGTATCAGGTACTCGTCTAGGTCACCTCATCTAATCTTCCTGATGGCATTATGATGCCTAGGGACTGTTATCCTGTTTTCCAAATAAGTCAGTCAAGCTCAGAGAATTAAGTAACTTCCCAAGTTCACATCATACTATGTGGTAGAGCTGGGATTCCAAGTCCAGATCTGATTCCAAAGCAAAGGCTCTTTCCAGCCTCCCTGTGATGCCTTCCACACCCCCACTCTATCAGCCCTAGTGGGACCGAGTCCTCAGTTCAGCACTCTTGACTAGACAGCTGGCTTTACATCTCTGTGTATTTAGTGGCTTCTCATTGGACTGTGGGATCTGGGGGGCTTGCTAGAGCCACGCATGCTCCAGTCCCCATTCCCCACCTCTTCTTCTCTTCTAGAGTTGCTGCTGGGAGCTCCAGCTCAGTGAAATGGACGGAAGGGCAGAGCAAGTGAGTGGACAATGCGATGATGGCAAAGCAAATGACATAGGCCTTGTTGACTGGCACCTGGGGTTATGCAGGAGTTAGGACTGATGATGGGTAATCAGGGTAGCAGTTGGTGCACAGGGATGGGAAGAATCTATTCATTTTTTCCCTCTGTCTCTCTCTGCCTGCTCTTATTTATTGTAGATATACTGTGGGTAAAAATGGAGGTGGTGACATTTCTCATCAACATACTCCTGAAAAAAAATTTTAAAAATGATGCTGTAGCAACCCTGCTCATTTCCTGGTGAACGTTTCAAAAAAAATATTAAATTTGTGGCATTACACATATTCCTGTTAGATCGGTCAAATCTTTCAGCCATACTTAACTTGCCTTTTCTCTATTTACCTTTAAATCTCTCAGGGAGAACTTAATTTTTACCCCAAGTCTATGGCCAGACTTTCTGCAAAAACTTTTTAAAATTCCTAAACATCTGTGTTTTCCCCAGCCTTAGAGCCTGCACCCTAGGACATTTCTGTAACTGTTTCTTTTGATTTTATTTTCTCTGCTTGAACACCAAAACCAGCCTTCCTCTTCTCATCTTTCTTTTGTTGGTTCAGTCCTGTTTGTTGGATCATCCTTCAGTGATTAGTGACGTTGTTTTTCATCTTCTTAGACTCACTATTAGATCCTTCTTTCCACCCCCAGCCCCCAATTTTTCTATTTTAACCAAATCTCCACTTCGTCTCTCTAGACCCAAAAGTAAAAAAGCTTGCTATGGACTTGGATTTTTTTCTCTCCCCACTTCCATCCAAGGGGCTGCTGACAATTTTAGGACTGTATCTTTATACCTACTCAAAACTTATCCTATGTTTCGTGGTCCCAGCCTTTCTTTCTGGATCCCTTGCTTTTCTTCTCTCTACTGTAATCAGAATTCAGTAACTCTCCCCAAACTACATGCCAAGAATAGATAGAACATGATTGTGAAGTGAGCGGTGTGTTTTCAGTTTTTTAAATTTCTTCATGCTGGAGTACAGGGTTAGTTTATTTGCTTAATTACAAAAATTACATATAAGGAATCTTGGCATGTATTTGAATCTGGGTCTTTCCGTAGGTGAGATAATTTTGGTACCTTTTAAGATCTTTAGACACATGATATTAGTCACTTGCTAGGGAGTCAGAAGCTGTATTATAAAGATGAAGCACAAAATGCAAATAATTTGTTTTGTTCAATCCTGTGTAAGAAACAAAAACTAGAAGTGTTTTCATTGATCCGGTGCTTACATTTTGGAAAAGGATTCCTGAAATTAAAATGTATTTCTTGAATACTCTCTTCAGAGAGTTGTATAAAAAGCATCAAGGACTCCTCCAGTAGATAGTCCTATAGAAGAGTAACTCTTTGGAGAGCAAAACATTACAATTGTCTAATTTCCTAATATCTTCTCTCACACTGTGTTTTTCTCTCTTTTGTAAGTCAGCTAAATGTTTGCTTCCGAGTGTGAGCTGAACATTTACCTGAAGATGGATGTTAACATTATCGGGCAGGGTGTGAAGGGCTTTATACACCTCTCCTCTTTTGATCTCACGACAATCCTAGGGTATTATGTTCACACCCATCTTTCACATGAGGAGGCTGAGAGGGTAAGCCACCTAACCAAGTTCACTTAGCAAGTAAGGGTCAGAGCCACGTTGGAACCCACTTCTGTCTGACTCCAGTATCTGGGCCCTAGATTAGAGTTTCTTAAACTTTCTAGACTGTGACCACAGTTAGAAATACCTTTTACACTGAGATCAGATGTACACACACACATAAGTTTTCACAGAACAATACTTACTACCTGCTGTGCATACTGGTGCTTTCTACTTTATTCCATATCATTTAAAAAAATGCTGGTTGAGATGTGTAGATTGATTTTACAGCTCACTAATACATCATTACCCACAGTTTGCCTCTCCTAGCCCTAAAAATAGCAACTCCTTAGCTCTTTCCTCCAAGCCCATGAACAGCTGAGAACTGGATTCAATTGAAGCTGATATCCCAGTAGAAAGTGGTTTTTCCCCAGGGGGTACATAATCTGGGTAGGTATCTTTATTCTCTGTACCAAATTTGCTTTCCTTTGCCATGGTATGAAAATGCTGTTAATATGGAAAATACATTTGCGAAAAGATATTCCATGAAGAAAGACAAAGAGAAATAACTGTGTTTTTGCATGTATCTGTTACTAGTGTCTGGACACTACCTGAAATCAGTAGTAAGAAAAATCATGGTGACAAGGTAGATCTGTAACATGAATACTGGAGGTTTGAGTCATGTTTTGGAGAAAAAGGATATAGTTTCTAAATCACTCATAAAAAAGAGGCATTATAACGTTTTTATTAAAAGATCATGTGCCTCCCACTAACGCCCACTAAATATTTGTTCACGTCGTCTTTCCTTGAGAATTTTACTTTTTAGAAAAAGAGTGAGCTTGTTTCCTTGCTTAAGCAAGTCCACAGAGACATCTTTCATTAGATGTTGGGGAGCAGTGTTATTATACTGGTTGGGGATAGGATTGTAGGGGGGACATGGGCAAGACGAGATGAAAACATGAAACGGGGTGGCGAGGAGGGAATCTTACCACTGATTTACTCCTCTCTCCTCCTCCCTTTACTCATTTTCTAATCTCTGCGTGCCCATAGGGATCAGAGCTACTTTTATGACCTCAAATGGGAGAATATTGTGTTTCAATTTAAGTCAAAGAGAAGGTACTTTATGAAGCCACTTTCTTAACTCTGACCCTTTTCCTTACCAACAAATGAAATTATATTTTCTAAGTGGGTCATTGGGAGAAAAAAATTGCAGGGGAATCTTTCTAAGCACTAGTCCACCTTTATGAATAATTCTGTGTACGGTGCCTCGCATTGCTGTCTGCTTTGTATTTCTTTAGAATCATTTTCTGTGTGTTCCTAACGCCTGCTGATTTCTTAACGCTGCTCCCAAGCCCGGCTACTCTGTCAGCCTCTGTTTTGTCTCTTCTGAAGAAAATATCCTGCAAAATGGAGAAACACATCAACCTTGACTGCGGTCCAGGTTATTAAAACAAGGAAGAAGTTATTCTCTGGGGACTTGGGTAGGGGGAGTGGGAAATCGAACACAATAGAAATGTGAAAGGAGTGCTGAGCAAAATGAATGTCCTTTTGCTGGTCCAAGAAGTTCAGACCATTGGGAACACACAGTATTTGACCTGTGGATGCTTGAAAGGAAAAACGAAAGACTCAGGTTGAGTGATGTATGGTGAAAACAAAGCTGCGTGTTTTGGTAGGGCCAAGGCTGTCGAATCTGGAGAAAATCCCCACTAGACATGGTCTCATCCCTGAGAACCTGTGCCAGAAGCGATAGCTGGAGTTCCAATACACAGCCCAGCACCTTTCCTCTCCAGCTAGTGAACAGAAGGTATTCGTCCAAGAGATTTACTTCTTGAAAATGGATAGCTTGCTTCTCAGGGGCTCCTGGAGCTTGTGATGAAACACAAAGGTGGAGAGAAGCAGCTCTGGGAATATACCAGCATTCCTGAGGGTACTCCTCCACTCCCAGGATGAAGCTGTTAATTTCTTCTTTTATATGGTTACATTTATGCATTTCAACTGTGTTGGACTTGGCTAGAGTCTGTTAGCCATACTTACGAGAACAAAGCAGGGGACTCTCCTGGGTTTGCAGGATAAAGATGGGGACTATGATTTAGAGCTGTCTGCCCTGTACCTCTCAACGTGGACTAATTCAGCGGTTTCTTTGCCACTTCCCTGCTGCTACTTTCCCCTCCCTAGCTTTTTGTCTTTCCCCTTCTTTTCTCTTTGGGCTTATATTCAATTCATGTATTTAATTTTTTTTATGATGTAAGTAATATGTATAAATTATAGAACAGTTAGAAAATACAACTTTATAGGAAAGGAAATTAACACTCCCCCCACTAGTCCAGATGAAACTACTGTTACTATTATGCCGCATACACTTTCAGACCTTTTTCCATGCATGGGTATACATTTGTGTCCTTTTCTTTTTTATAACAAATGATTGGCTTCGGCTTAGATCTAATTCAGCACATGCACTTCTATAGGCCATTGCAGAGTTCTGTGTTTCGACCTTCATGGGAGTGTTTTTGAAAATATTCTCAACCTCTTAAAAATACTTCACTTTAAAAAGTATTTTGGGCTTTATAGACTTACCATCTCCACACTGTGTTTCTAACTGTTCTGTTTTAAAGCAAGGAATTCGTTTTATCTCATAAACGGGAGGATGAATAACAGGTTTGTTCAGGTCAGGAGAAGAAAGAAGCCAAGCAGGAAAGATAGCAAAGGAAGGTGGTGATGAAGGGGTCAAGCTGGGAATGAGGATCGTGGTGGATTCGGTGCAGGGAGGGGTTAATGAGGGCTCCAGTCTGTTGATAAAGGGGTGTGTGTGTGTGTGTGTGTGTGTGTGTGTGTGTGTGTGTGTGTGTTTTGGAGGGCGAGAAGGTATATCAGATGAGTGGAGGATCTCTTTCATGACCTCAAGGTGCCTTTTGGACCTCTCATGTCTGTGATCCCATCCTAGGCCCTTCTGAGACCCTCTGCTCACCATTTATCCTTCTCCCTGTCATCTAGCCAAGGAAAAAAATCATAACCTCTAGCTAGAAAGACGTCAATATAGAAGCTGCACTCATAAAAAGTCATCCAAATAAATGCATCTCTGGAATGAGGGGTTACTGCTTATTTTTAGTAGGGTTTTTTCCCTCTTAAAAGTGAACAATTTCATTTATTCTAGTTTTATTTCTAGCTCTTCATTTTAAAAGCAAAGCCACAGATGTAGTGTTCTTAAGGCTAAGATAGTGACTTTATCAAAATGAAAACAACTTTTTTCACCTTGATTATAAAAGTAACACAGGCTTATTATATATTGAAAAAATTCAGACAGTACCAAAACTTTATAAAGGAAAAAAAGAAAAGTCATCTGTTATCTCACCACACAGAGATAACTAGTTTTTAAACGTATCGGGGTATATTTGTATCTGCAGAGAAGAAATTCTGGAAACATTTACTGAACTATTAACTGTAGTTGCCTCTGAAAAGATTAGAGGGAAAGGGCAAAAGCCTAATAGAGATGGGTTTAAGAGATCATAGGAGGAGATAAGCTGGAGACATTGTATTAAGTTAACACACTTCCATGGAGTTTTGCAGCAAAAGAGAGCAAAGAAATGGGGTACTAGCTCAATGGGGAAAGAGGGTCAGGAGAAGGTGGTTTTTTATTGCTTTGATTTATTTATATTTAGATGGAAGTACCTGCATGTTTGCTGTTGAGAATGTTCAAGAAGAGGGAAAAAAATTAATGATGGGAGGGGATAGAATTGCTGGAACAGGGTACTTGAGAGAGAAGAGGCTCCGCGGGCAACTGGGGTTGGTTAGCTAGGAGCTGGGATAGTTCATCTATTAGTAAATTGGTTTACAAGAGATCTTTGTTTCTAAGGATATTAACCCTTTGCTTATCATATGTACTGCAAATGTTTTATCTGGTTTGTATTTTAACTATTAATGTTTTTTTTCTGTCAGAAATTTTTATTTTCATAGTAAAAATTATCAGTTTATGTTTCATAGTTACAAGTTTTTGGCTTTTATATAGAAAAGATTTCTCCAATCCCATTTTTTTTTTAATTTTATTTTTGGCTGCATTGGGTCTTCGTTAGTGCGTGCATGCTTTCTCTAGTTGCAGCGAGCGAGGGCTACTCTTCGTTGTGGTGCGCGGTCTTCTCATTGCGGTGGCTTCTCTTGTTGTGGAGCACAGGCTCTACGCACGCGGGCTTCAGTAGTTGTGGCACACAGGCTCAGTAGTTGTGGCTCGTGGGCTCAGTAGTTGTGGCTCAGGGGCTCTAGAGGGCAGACTTAGTAGTTGTGGTGCATGGGCTTCATTGCTCCGTGGCATGTGGGATCTTCCCGGACCAGGGATGGAATCCATGTCCCCTGCATTGGCAGGTGGATTCTTAACCACTGCACCACCAGGGGAGTCCCCTCATTTTTAAAAAATTTACTTATTGTATTTTGGTATGTTTTTTGATTGACTTCTTAACACTTAAACATTTAATTTATTCTGAATTTATTTTGCCATTGGATTCCACCTTGATTTGTTTCTAGATGACTAGCCAGTATCCCCAAACTGCTTTGAATAATCCATCCTTTTCTCATTAACTTCGTATATTACCTTTATCAATTCTTGAATCCTATCAGATTCCTTGGATCCATTTCTAGACTCGTTATTCTCTTCTTTTGAGCCTATTTTTTTTTCAGCCTATTTCTGGCTATTATCTCTTGTTTATTCTTCAAGATGAACTTTAGATTCATTTTGTTAATTTCAAAGAAAGTCTTTATCAATATTGGTTCATTAATTGTGACAAATACACCATACTAATGTGAGATATTAAGAACAGAGGAAACAGGGCTTCCCTGGTGACAGCAGTGGTTGAGAGTCCGCCTGCCGATGCAGGGGACACGGGTTCGTGTCCCGGTCTGGGAGGATCCCACATGTCGCGGAGCAGCTGGGCCCGTGAGCCATGGCCGCTGAGTCTGCGCGTCCGGAGCCTGTGCTCCGCAACTGGAGAGGCCACGGCAGTGAGAGGCCCGCATACCGCAAAAAAAAAAAAAAAAAAGAATAGAGGAAACAGTGCAGAGTACATGACAACTGTCTACATTATCTTTAGAAATAAAGACCCATTCTAAAGTAACAAGTTTATTTTTTAAAACTCTTAATTGGAATTTTGAATGAATTGCATCAGGTTTAAAAATTAATTTTGGAGAATTTTGACCTTTGAAAAATTGCTAGTCCTTTCTTCAAGAACATGAATGGCATTTCTCAACTCTTTTTCAAGTCTTGTATGTCAGATGTCTCTATTTTGAATTTCTCCTTTTCAGGAATTTTAACAGTAATGCCTCTGGCTTCATAAATCTCTTTGAGAATGCCCGTGATTCCTGTGAATGTATTACAAGGTATTTCTTTTGTTTCTTCACCTTGAAATACTTTGTTGTGTTACTAATGTCAGCTGAAAGGTTGTGCCTTTGGTAGAGATGATTATGCACGTGCCCTTCACATGTACAAACCTCCATTTCAACTGGAGAAGCAGAGAAGGGCTTAGTCTTAAGAGCACTGTGCTTGATTCTGGGGTTTTAGGGAGGACTTCTTTTTTTTTTTTTTTTTAAGTAATTGAGAATGGTTGAGTAAAATTTTTCAGATTTAGGAGTGTGTGAGCAAGCTGGGTGGGAGCCTTTGAGAACCCAGGCTGAAAATATCCTGCTCATTTTCCCTGTGTAGAATTTGTCTATTGTGAATTTGGGACAGCTGTTCTTGGGGTGAATCTAGCAGCAGCCTCTGGCCATAGAGCCAAAGCATTGATATTATAGAACCCAGTGAGTTAGATGAAACTGGAATTCTGATGAAGTAGCACTTCAATACCAGATGCATGTAAGGGGAGATCCAGATATTTCATATGGTCTGATGAGGTGATCTATGCGGACGTGCGTTCCTATGTTTGTATGTGTTGAAGTAGGAAGGAAAGTCTTGCCTAAAAATATTCTTCCCAGCAGTAGGAGCCAGTAAATAGTGTGGAGTTTTATTTTTGGAGGGGAGCTGTATTCTCCCCAAACTGTTTTGGGAAACTAGATTTAAAATAGCTTCTAGCTCTGCTCTGAGTGTGAAATAAGAGAAAAAAGTCAGTTGGAGGAGGTTTGTGTACCATTTCAAGTGGTGAGGAAAGCTTGATGGTTCATAATGGCTGATTTATACAAGCGTTGTTATCAGGTTATTAACCACTCAGCCTGTATTCCCTATTAAATAGTGGCTAATGACTAGGCTGCATGGAAGTGAAAACATATGAGCTGTGACCATAAAGAAACTTTCAAAAGAGGAATACAAACAAGTTTTAGCAATAATAGCTAGCATGGTTGGAACAAGTGAGCATCTTCCAAAAGGTAATATATTTTTTTAAATGAATACATTAATTTTTATTTTTTACCTTTTTCTTGATGTCATTTCACAGAGTTTTGTGTCTATCATGAAATGTGGATGGAGGGCTGTTTTTATTTTTATTTATTTACTTTTTTAACTTTTAATTTTTATTGGAGTATAGCCAATTAACAATGTTGTGATAGTTTCAGGTGTACAGCAAAGGGACTCAGCCATACATATGCATGTATCCATTCTCCCCCAGACTCCCCTCCCATCCAGGCTGCCACCTAACATTGAGCAGAGTACCCAAAAGGTAATACTTTGAAGGGACCTTTTGCAGTACTCACTTACAGGTATTGTGTTTTGATATATTTGCTGAAAAATAAATCCAGTTGCTTCTAGATAACTGTTAGATTATGTATTATCAGGACTTTTTCTACAGCAAGTGGCAGAACCCTAGTTGTAACTGGCATAGGTCAAAGAGGGAATTTAAATTTAATGGCTTATTGTATTGTGTTTTAAAACCCCATGTGTGGATTCAGGGGCTGAGACAGTGTCTTTAGAACACTATTTCATTGTCCCTTGTCTTTGCTCTCCTCTGTGCTGGCTGTCCTCTCAGAAAGTCTCTATTCACTGTGGCAAAAATAGCTATTTTTTGGAACCTACAGCTTCACAAGAAGACTGCCTCCCTATTGGTTCTTCTCCACCAAAAGACCCAGGGAAGCCTCTGATTGGCCTGGATTGGGTAGCTAGAGAATGCAGTGGTCTGATTGGCCAGGCCATAGGCATGTACTCATCCCTGGAGCCTGAGGGTGGGATTAGAGAGAGGTGGTTCCCTGAAAGGAGAAGAGGCTGTGTTACCAGAGGATGGTGAGCAAAAAGAAAAAAAGATACTCAATAGAGAATTTAAAAAGTCAGAGTTAGTGAAAGTGGGGTGAGTCCTCTTCCCCTCCAGATATGATGTGGAGCTGGATGTTGCAGAGATGTACAAGACCTGGATAGAAAATAAATGAAGGATGGAGTGGGTGGGAGGAGCCTTCTTTCTAATGCTCATGGGAAAAGTGTTCATTAAAAAGTACAATAGTTAGAATTATTACCATAGTATAATTTTTAATGAAAAGTGACATAAAATATATTTAAATTAAAAGTAAAAAACGTGTCTTTTTCTTGAGGTCTGAACTGAAATGAAACACCTGAGGGCAGGAGGAAAGTAAATATTTCAAGTAAAAATATTGCTGATTGTTTTCTGTAGACTACTGAGGAAATTTTATACTCATAAGTTATCAGATTACAGATATTACTTGTGTTTTTTTTTTTTTTTTTTGCGGTATGCGGGCCTGTCACTGTTGTGGCCTCTCCCGTTGTGGAGCACAGGCTCCGGATGCGCAGGCTCAGTGGCCATGGCTCAGGAGCCCAGCCGCTCCGCGGTATGTGGGATCTTCCCGGACAAGGGCACGAACCCGCGTCCCTTGCATCGGCAGGCGGACTTTCAAACACTGTACCACCAGGGAAGCCCTACTTGTGTTTTTTTTAAACTCAGTCAAATTTAACTTGGTCGTTTCATTTTTAGATTCTACTTTCTATGCTGGATTAGTAAAAGAAACTGCATCTTTCAGCCTTTCCCTTTATGTTCTCAGTAGCAGAGTAATCCTTTGTTTTTTGTATTGATATATACTTTATATGTATTATCTTATGTATTTATGTGTTATATTATGCATACATATATGTATACATTATATATCACATATATTTATATACATTGAGTTGTTATGCTTCCACTATAAAAGATTAAATCACACAAAGAAAAGAGGATGGCTCGATGGCATTGCTGATAATATTTGTGCAGAATTTTATTTAAATATTGCCTGTAGACCATAACACTCAGGCAAGAGAATAACATAGCATTTGTATTGAACTAGAGGTAGGTAGGTCGACACCAGCTCTGAATATGTACAAAAAGATAATTCTATATCTATTCATTTTCCCAAGTCAGATTTTATAAATGGATAGGAAAGTGAGTTTTGAAATTACTCTGGCTGTAGGGAAATTACATTTGCTTTAAAGTAAAGCTTTAAACCCAAGCATTCTGATGTGACCACTGAGGCTTCCGCGGGGACTTCTTGACTCTAAGTCCTCTAGAACTGAACGGTTCAAGTCTGGCTGTCTCTGGCTCATCCTTGTGCACGGTGAGCATTTGTGCAGGGGCTTATTGTTTTGTTGGTTTTTATTTTGTTGATTGTCCTCTCTTAAGGCTCTTTTATGCTGTAACTGCCCTCCCTGCCTCCACGTCCTCTTTTTTCTCATGTTATGATTTGTTGAAGATGGCAGGTCAATTGGTCAGTAGAATATCTCACAGTCAGGATTTGGCAGATCACTTCCTCTTATAGTCTTTTAACTTTGGATGTCCATGCCCTGTATTTCCTATAAGTAAGTAGTTAGATCTGGAGGCTTGATTAGATTTTGGGTTCCTTTTTTTTTTTTTTTTTGGCAAGAATAATTGAGGAGTGGTGGTGTGTTCAGTCTCATCTCTTGTGTTTAAACTTTAAGGAAGCACACTTTTTAAACATGGTTCCATTGATCTTTTCCCTCAAAACTGGCACACTAGACAGGGATGATGGTTCTCAAGGCAGGCAGCAAAGTGTATTTTCTTTTTTTTTTTTGCAAAGTGTATTTTCAACACCAAAAGGAATCAGGCACCTAAGCATCTCATATATAAGTCTGGTGGAGCAAAGGTGGAGAGAGAAGAAGGGTTGATGGGTAAATTCCATTTTCTGGACACACAAGAGTATGAAGTTTTCCCATGTGCTTCCGTTTAAATCTGATTAATTCTGCAGAGGTGAGAAGACAGAGGTGAAGATGGGGTATGCCCACCTGGCCAAGGGTTAGAGGTGGGAGAGAGAAGTCACAGGTGGTGGTTTCCCCTTTTTGAATATTCTTATCAAATGCTAGTTGCCCTCAAAAGGCTCTTTTTTTAAAAAAAAAAAAAACCTCTTCTGTTGATAAGGGATTTCAGGGCAGCTCTGGTTTTCCTCATGTGTAAAACCTCAATTCCTTTTTATTAATCTTCTCATGCCTGTGAAATCTCAAAATTAATCATTTCTAAAGAAGCTACTCTTTAAACATTAAGTTTTTTCTGGGCCGAACCTCAATGTACAAGTTTTTAGCATGAATAGGGCTCATAATTTGTGTTAGATGAGGGACATTTTTCTCTTTTTACAAACTTTCTAAGGTCACATGTTTATGTATTTTAAAGCTGTCTAGGAAGAACACACTTTCTCAAGATACATTTTAATGCGTTTTCAAGCTGTTTAGGAAAATGTACCATCCATGCCACCACCAGAAATGACGTGGCGAGATGTACGCTCTCCTGATAACTGCTTCTGCTTAGTTTATTTTCCCAGTTAGGTAGAAAGAAACTTTCTTGTAAAAATTGTCCTCAGTTTCAACTGCTCTATCGCACATAAGCAGGCCACTTCCTGCAGTTTACCTGGCGCTCTCTTATACCAAATAAATATTGTGCCTCTGAGCAGAAGCTGAAGTATGCTGAGTGCATATTTTGAACTTGCTCCTCCTCCCGGTCCCCATCCTCCTGTCCTACCCACTCCTACTGCATTTTTCAAACCTTCACATGTAGCTAATTTCATTCACACCCCTGGAGAAAAGAGCTGGGAATTATTCAAATGTCATGCTGGTAGAAGTGAACCCAGGATGGGCTTGCACCACCAGAATTGTCTAGCTGGTTTTAAAGGAAGAAGAGCTACACTGACCTGAACGCAAACCCCATTTCTGCCACTTGCCATCTATCTGACTTTAGGCAAATAACTCAATCTCTCCTTAAACCTCAGTATTCTTTGCTGTAAAATGGGGATAATACTATTGAGTAACATTTATTGAGGGCATACCATGTAACAAGCATTGTGCTTTACTTACCTAACCTCATTTGACCTTATAACAGTCTAATGGCGGGGGTACTGTTTTTCTCATTTTACGTGAAGCTGAGGCCAGGGAGGCTAAGTCATTTGCCTAGAGTGATACCCTTAATGACTTCTAGTGTTGTGATAAGGATAAAAGTATATGTTTTATAGATCTCAATCAGCAGGCTTATAAGAAGCATACAAGAAATAATTTCTGTGGTTGTTAGTCACCTAATGCGTATAACCATAGACCTGAACTTTCTTTGTTTTTTGCGGTACACGGGCCTCCCACTGTTGTGGCCTCTCCCGTTGCGGAGCACAGGCTCCGGACGCGCAGGCTCAGCAGCCATGGCTCACAGGACCAGCCGCTCCGCGGCATGTGGGATCTTCCCGGACCGGGGCAGGAACCCGCGTCCCCTGCATTGGTAAGGCAGACTCTCAACCACTGCACCACCAGGGAAGCCCGACCTGAACATTTTGTTAGGATAAAGTTACTGAGTGATATTTAACTTTTGCTCCCCATATAGCTTAGCTCTTTGGTTTTCAAACACATGTATCAAATAGGTCATTGCTTCA
Source organism: Pseudorca crassidens (assembly GCF_039906515.1). Lineage (NCBI taxonomy): Eukaryota > Metazoa > Chordata > Mammalia > Artiodactyla > Delphinidae > Pseudorca > Pseudorca crassidens. The sequence continues at coordinate 26,075,187 of NC_090304.1, forward strand.
TTTTGTAGAGGATGAATCTCAGTCACGGAGGGTTTAGATGACTCACCCATGACCACAGAGCAAATAAATGATGGAAGTGGGCCTGGAACACATGCCTTCAGATGCAGAACCCATGTTCTTTCAGACTAGTTTTGCAGATTAATCTGGAGATAAAGGATCCAGGTTAATTTAGCTCTGGCAAGTGTATCTGGAAGAAACCAAATAAATCTAGTTCCTTTGGTGGCTGAATAATGACCCCCCAGGATATCCAAGTCCTCATCCTTGGAAGCTGCGAATGTTGCCTTATATGGCAAAAAGGGACTTTGCAAATGTGACTAAGTTAAGGACCTTGAGATGGGGAGATATACTAAATATCTGAGTGGGTCCTAAGTATAATAAGTGTCCTTATAAAAGGAAGGCAGGGCTTCCCTGGTGGCGCAGTGGTTGAGAGTCCGTCTGCCGATGCAGGAGACACGGGTTCGTGCCCCGGTCCGGGAAGATCCCACATGCCGCGGAGCGGCTGGGCCCGTGAGCCATGGCCGCTGAGCCTGCGCGTCTGGAGCCTGTGCTCCACAACGGGAGAGGCCACAGCAGTGAGAGGCCCGTGTACCACAAAAAAAAAAAAAAAAAAAAAAAGGAAGGAAGAGGGAGATTTGACCCTAGAAGACAAGTAGGAGATGTGATGCAGGGAGCAAGAGGTCAGAGTGATGTAGTGAAGTGAGGAAGGGGCCAAGGAATGCAGGTGAGTTCTAGAAACTGAAAAAGGCAATGAAAGAGATTCTCCCCTCGGCCGCCAGAAGCAAAAAGCCCCGCCAACACCTGGACTTTAGAGCAGTGAGGCTGACTTTAGACTTCTGGTCTCCAGAATTGTAAGAGCATAAATTTGTGTCCTATAAGCCACCAAATCTGTGGTAATTTGTTACAGTAACTGTAGAAAATAGATACACTTCAACTTACTGCACAGCAACTGCATTTTTCTATCTGTAACCTCAGTGCTTAAGCCTACTTTCAAATGGACCAGTGACATTTTAGAGGTAAACCGCTGACCCCTGTAGATGGTAACTTATGGATTTTGCTCTAGCAACACTGGCCATTCCTGCTGTTCAAGTACAGCATCCTTTCAAGCTTTCAAGGGTGTGGAAGATTCTGATACTCAGTTCTCAAAGAATCAGGCACATCCCCACCTCCACTTTGTTGCCATGTAGGAGGAAGCAACAGAATCCAGGTGGAATTTTCCAGTTTGCGGCTTAAACTTCACTGCTCAACCTTTAAAGCAGAGGTTGCAAATTGGTGGCCCTTCGGCCAGGGGTACGTTTTGTTTGACCTGACAGTGATTCTTTAAAATTTCAATAATTTGCCAGAATTTAAAACTCAGGTGATCTCATATAAAAGTCCTGATTTCTGACTTTTCTGGAGACTGGAAAGATCTGACAACACTGAGTTTATGTGATCGACAGCACTTGGCTGGTAGAGTGGGGTCCTGGCTGCCTCCTTTGAGCAGGGGGTGGGGTGGCTGTCCCTGCCAGTTCGGTGCCGTCTTTCTCTCCAGGGCCTTTGTCATTTATTTTTCTCACTTACTTGGTCCCTGTAGGTACCTGAGTTTGTGACTTTGCTTTAAGGAAAAAAACCCAAATCTGTATTCTGACCAGTTTAGCAAAATTATTGACCCTTGGCCAATAATCTGGAAATTCATGGAGAATTAGACTTTTGTCTTAGTTTTAGTCTTAAATGAGGCAAATATCTTAAAGTAGGGAAAAAAAACTCCAGTGGATTCTGGAACCCATAGAGCAGTGAGATTAGCATGAGTTGTTGGTAAAGCTATTAAGCTGGATTTTGGAAAGCACATGGGGAAGAAAAGAGAGATTAAGAACATATAAAAGAAATGAAATTGAGCTATTTGTAATGAGGTGGATAGACCTAGAGTCTGTCATACAGAGCGAAGTAAGTCAGAAAGAGAAAGACAAATACCGTATGCTAACACATATATATGGAATTTAAGGGAAAAAAATGTCATGAAGAACCTAGGGGTAAGACAGGAATAAAGACACAGACCTACTAGAGAATGGACTTGAGGATATGGGGAGGGGGAAGGGTAAGCTGTGACAAAGCAAGAGAGAGGCATGGACATATATACACTACCAAACGTAAGGTAGATAGCTAGTGGGAAGCAGCCGCATAGCACAGGGTGATCAGCTCAGTGCTTTGTGACCACCTGGAGGGGTGAGATAGGGAGGGTGGGAGGGAGGGAGACGCCAGAGGGAAGAGATATGGGAACATATGTATATGTATAACTGATTCACTTTGTTATAAAGCAGAAACTAACACACCATTGTAAAGCAATTATACTCCAATAAAGATGTAAAAAAAAAAAAGAACGAAGGTATGTTAATCGTATGCAAGGCAGTGCTCAAGTCTATTCTAGAATTAGTCTCAGTGGAAGGTCAATAATGTAATGGATCTTTATTGCAAAAAGACATCTGAAAGTTAACTTTTGCTCCCCATATAGCTTATTTTTTGATGTCCTTGTGGATAAGATCATTATGGGCCAAGTGCTTAAATGAGCTATTTGTGCCTAGTTGAACAATAAAACCAAAGGATCTGTCTTAAGTATCTTTATCGAGCTGGTGAGTGGTTTCTCATGCAGTGCTCCGGGGCACGAAGGAAGAAGCAGTTGCATTACTCAGCCTCCTCATGTTACCACTGGCTCTTCCCCCCACCTGCTGGACCCATGGCTGCCCTCATTACACCTAACTGTACCCCATTGTGCTCTCCCTGACTATCTTGGCCAAAGAGTCAACAAATCCATTTCCCCTGTCATTCAGCCAAGTCCAGTATCTTATCTGTCAAAGAGAAATTTATGAGGCAACAGAACAGAAAAACATGAAAACTTTTTATAAAGCACCAATTTTTTTCCCTAAGAAATTCCAGCCTCACTCAGGCTTGGTGCATGTGCCTTTCTGTGTGTAGTGCCAAGGTTCCTTTACTTTCCCCTCATTACCTGGCTTGGAAGGTAGACCCAGTCACTGCATGCATTTCTACCCTAAGGGAGATACGGGGTCTCTCAACTGCTTGGTCTGGTGGGATTCACGCTGTGCTCTAGAACCTGCTTTCTGATATCAGCTTCATGAATGATAACACCCTTGTCTCTGGGTCATGACCAATTTTTACCCCACAACTATCCGGGGCTCTGTGATTCCTTTATTTGAAGGGTGTATCATTGGCCCCAGAAATCTCTTCTCTAGGCTGATAGCTCCTTGCCCTTTAATGGTTTCAGACCTCTAGGAATCCTACCTTCATTCCTGTTTGGTTCATCCACAGCATACTTATTGGAACTTTTAAAGTCTGATCTCTTTGGGGGTAAAGCTTTGTTTCACTTCACCATTTAAGCTCGCAGCTGGGTCTTAACAATAGCTATTGACCCAACGGCAGCTGCCACGTTCCTGAGCTTTTCTGTCTCAGATTAAGTCCTGCTTATGCTCTGTTGGACTGGACCCCATCTAAATGGCCAGATTCTTTATGATGGCTTCCCTCAGGCTGCCCTATGGCGAGACCTTCTAGGATCTTGTCACTGCCTTGGATACCAGAGAATAACTATACATACTGTTAATATAATAGTTCCCAACAACAGCAAGGAAGAGTTTTTCCTCTTATGAAAACAGAAAAGGTGCTTTTCAAATGTTGAGATAACATGAAATGGGATGGGAAGCAAATGCTTTGGAAGCCAAATCAAAAAGATTTCAACAGTTGAGGATAGCTTGCTAAAAGAAATAGAATGGGATTTGAAGGATAAATGTGTAGTCCTGAACTGCAGTTAAAAAAAAATCACGCCTTCAAGTTCAAGGTTGGAATACCTGCCTTAATTGTGGCTGGTGCTAGGGTGGGAGTTGGAGATTTTATTTGACTAAGGAAGACCACTCTGACCTGAGTGCTAAGACGGCGTGTGCTCTTCGATGTGTTAGCAGTACTCTGTCCAGGTTGAGAAGGGAAGCCCCAGACCCTCTGCCCAGGGGTTGAGCTCTGGCAGCCTGTGGGCACAAAACATTGTATTGACTAGCATACTGATTTTGAAAACTTCGGAATGGAATCTCTGGGTAAGGCATATACTCTCTGGTGTTAGGTATTTATGTTATTTCTCTGTTTCTAAAGACTTTTTAAAAAAATTTATTTTTGGCTGCTTTGGGTCTTTGTTGCTGCGTGTGGGCTTTCTTTAGTTGCAGCGAGCAGGGGCTGCTCTTCGTTGCAGTGCGCGGGCTTCTCATTGTGGTGGCTTCTCTTGTTGCGGAGCACGGGCTCTAGGGCGCTCGGGCTTCAGTAGTTGTGGCCCACGGGCTTTAGAGTGCAGGCTCAGTAATTGTGGCTCACGGGCTTAGTTGCTCCGTGACATGTGGGATCTTCCCGGACCAGGGATGGAACCCGTGTCCCCTGCATTGGCGGGCGGGTTCTTAACCACTGCGCCACTGGCGAAGTCCCTCTAAAGACTCTTGTGATCCTCCTTTCTCAGTCCCTTATTTAAATACTGTTCCCGGGTACCGGGGTCCATCCTAAGCCTACACTTTGAGAGGGACTTCGTAAAATGAAGGGAATGAAGAAGAGGATGATCTGGAAAGCACGGAAATTAGACGCCAGTTCACATTGTCGTAGTTGTGAGAGCCACCGCTCTGCAGTCTGGAGAGCTGTCTTCAGGTACCCGAAGGATTGTCATGTGGAAGAGGAGTTAGATTCAGTCCATCTCTGGGAATTTTTCAGGACTACGCACCTCACTTCAGTCACAAAGTTGAGAGGATACAGACGGGAGCAAGTCAGTCTGTCTGTCTTCAAGGCCAAGTTTACCATACAGTGGAGGAGATACACAGAGACGGCTGTAAATTAGTAATACTCTCTGGTTCTCCAGAAGACAGAAATGAGGAGGCAGATTTCTGCTCAGTTTAGAAAGCCCTTTCCTAACAATTAGAGCTCTCCCCAAGTGGAGTGGGCTGCGTTCAAAACCAGTCACCAGTCCTGTTGTCCAGCTCATGAGGATGAGCTGGAGAAGCTTTGAATGGGGGTCAGAGTAGATGATTTTTCTGCCTTTATTAATCTATGGTTCCAAGTCCCCTGACTTGCTTTCCTTTACTTACCCAAAGGGAGTTATTACCATACTGAATGCCCACGGGTTGTACTCAGTGTTTTAGGCAGACCACGCTGGGAAGAGTGTGCGGTTGCAGGGTTTCTACTGGATGGAATTGCACTGGTGAGTTTGTCTTATGGAGACACAAGAGCCGATAAGCAGGGACCTGGCTGGTTTTCTTGTTCACGGACCTGGTAGAAGAATCTAGTGGCGTATTTGGCAGGTACAGTCTTGTTGCTTCTTTTGTTTGTTGGTTGCATCTGGCTGTGAGGATTATGGCATCCCCTTTGAGTGGTGCAACACGTCATTTACTGGGAGAAGTATCCTGAGAGAAGTCTATTTCCTATGTCCCGTCCCCACCCCGCTCCAGGAATCCAGATAACATCCAGAGATTAGCTCCCAAGACAGGAGATTCCAAGTTCTTCCTCTTTGATGGTGGAACTTTAAAATAAGTCAGACTTCTATTGTCGGGTCCCTAAAAATCCCTCAGCCCTACAAAACATGTAAGTCACGTTTTGGCTCCATGCAGAAGGCTAAACCAAGCAAAGGCAGCATCTCTTCACAGCCTTTGAGGCAAAATCTTGCAGCACCATTCTTTATTTTTTTTGCGGTTCACGGGCCTCCCACTGTTGTGGCCTCTCCCGTTGCGGAGCACAGGCTCCGGACGCACAGGCTCAGCGGCCATGGCTCACGGGCCCAGCCGCTCCGCGGCATGTGGGATCCTCCCGGACCGGGGCACGAACCCGCGTCCCCTGCATCGGCAGGTGGACTCTCAACCACTGCTCCACCAGGGAAGCCCTAGAGTATAGTTGATTTACAACGATGCGTTACTTTCTGCTGTACAGCAGAGTGTATCAGTTATACATACATGTATATGCTCTTTTTTAGATTCTTTTCCCATACAGGTCATTACAGAGAATTGGGAAGAGTTCGCTGTGTTACACTGTAGGTCCTTATTAGTTATCCATTTTATATATAGTAGTGTGTATATGTCAGTCTCAGTCTCTCAATTTATCCCTCCCCCACCCCCAAGGTAATTTTTTAAGCAGATTTATATATTTCACATACTATACCATTCACCCATTTGCAGCGTACAGTTCAATGGTTTTAGTATATTCACACAGTTGTATGACTAGTACCACAATTTGAGGACATTTTTACCAGTCACTCTCCATTTCCCCTCAAAATCCTCAGTCCTAGGCAACCAACCACCCATCTCCTTTCTGTCTCTATAAATTTGCCTGTTCTGTACGCTTCTTATAAAGAGTCACACTACAGGCGGTCCTTTGTGACGCACTTCTTTTTCTTAGCATAATGTTTTCAAGGTTTGTCCCTTGTCGTGTACCAGTACTTCGTTCCTTTTATTGTCAAATAATATTCCATTTTAGGAATATACTATATTTTCTTTATCCACCATCAGCCAATGGACGTTTGGGTTGATTCCACTTTTTAGCTGTTGTGAATAATGCCGCCAATAAACAATGTATACAAGTTTTTGTGGAGAAATATATCTTCATTTCTTCTGGGAATATACCTAGAAGTGGAACTTCTGGGCCATATGATAACTTTATGTCTAACCTTTTGAGGAACGGCCAGACATTGTCCAAGCAGCTGTCCCATTTTACAGAGGCGTTTCATAAAAGCTCCCCGTGGTGAGTCTAGATACGATTATACTGTGCTGCCCGTGTGGGCTGGAACCCTCTCTCTGCCTCATCTGGAAGTAAGATAACTGCAGAACAGAGATCAGCTTGTACCCGAAGGGGAGAATACTTTCAGAGCAGAACATCCACCCCTTCCAAGGTGTTCTTTTCAACCTTCTCCATCCCTCAGCTCTTGATTGTAGTCCAAGGTCAACTGAGCTCTGACTAGAGGACTGGTCAGAGGAAGGAAGGAGAAAGATTACCTATGCAGTGTCCACCTAGGGTACGGGTTGGCTGCAAAGAGTTAAGCTGATCTGGAAAACTGATCAGTGGGCTAAGTGGAGCAGAGCCACAGATGTGTAATCCCCACTTCTGAGGATGTGACATCTCTTCTTGTAAGTGTCATCACTTAGTTGGTGCTATCTGGTAAAAACTGAGTCATGAGGTGCCGAGAAAAATTCCTTGCACTCAATGTGAAACTTGAGGCATCTGCTCATTCCTGAGATACTCACAGCTGTCAGCCCCGTTTTGATGGTAAACAATTTGCTGCGGATGAAATCCTGCACTGTGACTTTCCCCCGCTTGTCTGAGAGAGGCATAGACCCAGGTGGTGTGACCTTGAGAATCTGAGCGTGAGGATGACCCGAGGATTGAGCAACCCCGCCTTTCACAGAGCCCTGTTTCCAAAGCAGCCCCAGTGGAGGAAGACAGAAACCAACCGTATCGTCCCAGGAGCTTTTAAAGAACATTCCTTCCGCTGCAGATGTGCGTTTCCAAAGGGTGCCTGTGAACCAGCCTGAGTCTTGTTCTCCCTTCTTTGTGTTTGCAGCCACGGCACGGGGTACGATAGTGATAACCACACCACTCCCATCCTCTGTGGTGCCCAGTACAGGATACACACCCACGGCGTCTTCAGGGGCATTCAGGTGAGTATGCAGGGGCCCCAGATGCCTCTTGCCTTCCCAACAGTCTTTCACTTCCTTGCTGAAGGCCGTTTGGCCCTGGCAAGTCTGTTCCTACTTGTAGGCTCCTGTGACAGCAGGGACCCCTCCTCTTCCACTGGGGCAGGTTGGGGGCCTCCTCCTCTCCAGAGGCCAGTGTGGGTGTGGCTGCCTCCCTGACTCAGACCAGGATGCTTCCTGCAGAACCCCTTCCCTTCCTCCTTCACTGCCTAACTCACCTTCTCCCGGGTGGGCTGCGCACATCTTGTATCGGGGGGTAAATGAGCTTGAATTAATGACCTGGACTCTTGACTTGTAAGGAGACTTGGTCTGCAAGGTAAAGTGCCCAAAGTTAGAGTCTATCATTGCTAATAATAACAATAACAATAGTAACAGCACCATGTATGGCTGGACACTTTCTACATGCCAGGCATTGTGCTAAGTTTTATACGTGGACTTTCTTTTAAAGATAGAATTCATTTTTTCCGAGCAGTTTTTAGGTTTAAGGAAAAACAAAGTACAGAGAGTTCCCATATCCACCCCTCACCCCATCCCTTGGTCTCCCCTGTTATTAACATCTTGTATTGGTGGTGCATTTGTTACAATGATGAGCCAATATTGATCCATTATTAACTGAAGTCCATAGTTTACATTAGGGTTCACTTTGTGTGTTGTGCAGTTCTAAGGGAGAGTAAAGAAAGTAAAGTAAAAAGGCTGACGTTTTCCGAGAATTCAGGAAACTCGATGGAAGGCCACCTCCAGGGAGCCTCTTTTCGTTGCTCAGAACCATGCGCAGCTACCAAGGGTTTGTGTTTGTGACTGTGGCATGTGACTCAGTGTCTGCAACATGAGAAACGGCTGAGATACTTTCACCGGCCTAGTCAGCACACTAGAAACAAATTGTGTGTGGGCCAAGTCCTCACGTGATGTGTGGAGCAAGTGCTCTGAGATGTCCTGATTAATGTTTCCAGAAGCATCATGGTGATAGAACAGCGTGCTCCCTCATCTCAGGCCTTCCAATGGTGGGAATAAAGGCAAGGGTTACAGAAATATGATGGAAATCAGATGGAAATTAGACAAGTACCGTCAGACTCTTTTCCACCAGGACTGACATTGACAACTCAGATTTATAGCCTATTGCCGTGTGTGCTGCCTTCAGGATGAATTAAAGGAAATGTAAAAAGCTCCTTTTGCCTTCCTTTCCACCAAGCGCAGTTTGTCAGACTCGCTGTCATGGCCTCTGATACACTCCAGACCAGTCGGGTGTTCATCTTCTGCTAGAGTAGACCAATCGGACACAGCTGGCTCACCATTTAAACTTATGCCACATTTTGCCTTGAGGCACTGTGTATGAGACTACTGTACGTTTTCTTCAAAAAGATCTCACGGTGCAAGGCAGTGTGAAATAGGAACGCAAACAGGAGCTTGGGGGTGGTGTGGGAAGTGCACAGGGCAGGAGTGCGTTAAGCGCAGAAGTGTTTCCAGGTCTTAACACAAACTATGGCCGTGCTCTTGGGCCTTGACTGCACATCTGTGAGAGCACAGGGGATACAGTGGTCCCTCAGGCACTTCCACTGTTCCTGTCTATGACTCATTGGTTCCAGGAGCCTAAGGGGCTTTTGCCTCACTGTTTCCCTGTAGCTCCTTTTCATGGAGGACCGGCCATGCACACACTCACTCGCACAAGGTAAGGGGGATCAGAAGAATGCCCTGAGATGGACACGTGAAGTGGATGGAAGGCGGACACAGTGTTTCTGAGTGTCTCTAGTAAAGGATTCGCTACACCATGGCCCTCCTGGAGTTTCAGCCCCCTTCACAGACAGAACCTCCATATCCCAGGAGCTCCTTCTTCCTTGTCATTTACTCATATGTGGAAGGTCTGCTCAGTTGGGGGTTCATTTAACATCCTTTGTTTTTCTCTACTAAGGACTTCCCAACCCATTGCAGATTGGGCCCAAGGTCATGTGGCTGGGTGTCCCGAGGGGGAGGGAATAGAATAGAACCTGGAGCTTTGGACTTCCAGACCTCACTGCCTCAAGAGGAGAAGCTGAGAGACAGGATGGATGGGGAGCTCTTCCAGTCACCAGCGTTTCTTTTCCAGATGCTCCAGATCAACAGCACCAGACAAACCTTATTTCAAGCCCCCGTTCTGGTTGATAGCCATGATGATGTTAGAGCACTGCGTTCTAGAATATTCTGCTCTGTCACCCCTTAGTGACATCTGCTGCGGGCGCCTCGGGTGTGGAGGGGAGTGGCTTAGGCCTCACATCCGCCATCCCTTCTTTGGGAATACTTCAACGCTCACTTTCCTTGGGACCAACATGAATGTTCACATGTGCCTTAAAACCTCCGTTTCTCTTAAACTCTGCTTGCAGGACGTGCGGCGAGTGCCCGGAGTAGCCCCGACTCTTGTTCGGTCAGCATCTGAGACCAGTGAGAAACGCCCCTTCATGTGTGCTTATCCGGGCTGCAATAAGAGATATTTTAAGCTGTCTCACTTACAGATGCACAGCCGGAAGCACACTGGTAAGTGCGTCCACTGTCCAGCCTTGGCTCTGGTGGCCTTTGGGCAGCGGTGGCCCAGGAGCCCCTGCTCCTGGCTCCTGTGCTGCCGGGACACAGGTGATTTCTGGGATGGAAAGTAGGTGCTGCTTTCAAAGATCTGGCCCAGGTGATGGGAAAAGGATGCCAGGTCATTTTGTATCCTGATTGTCCATCCTTTATTAAAGAAGGGCAGAGCAGAGTAGGTGGAGAGAGAATCCCACAGAATTAAAGAGACCTGTGTTTGAATTCTGGCTTCACCACCAGGTGGTGTGACCGTGAGCAAGTTACCTAACTGTTCTTCAAATTTCACTTACCTCACCTACCTTATACAATGGTTGAGACTAGATTAACTTCTAAAATCAAATTGAATTATAGGAGTTAGAGATATGAAACATACAGTTCCTATGTTAATAGGTCTGAATAGATGATAGTGTTACTTTTATAATTCTATTAGTATCTCTTAAGGGAGCGGAGCTGGCCTGGGAGCTTGGTAATCAGATGATTCTGAGAGCTTGATATGCAAGGTCATCATAAGACTTAGGAAAAGATGGTCCAAAGAAGAACTTAACTGCTTGGGTTAGTAATAACCAACCAGATAGGAATGGGAAAATGGCTTGTAAGTTTAGTTTTTGATTTCAACCTTTAAAAAAAGGGATGATGATTTTTGATGATGTTTTAAAGAAAACTGGATTTTCCCACAGGTCAAGGGGCCTGCCTCTGGGAAAGAGAGAATTGGCCATGTGCTGTTGTTGGCTGCCTTGAATGTGAACAGCAATTTCACAAATGTCTGCTCCTGGCCTTGTGGGCACTAGATAGGAGTGTGGCTAGGTTTCCCCTACAGAAAAGCCGGGCAAAGCACAGGCTTTCCTGCTGGGGAGTTGGTACCGTTCTTTCCACGACAGAAGGGAAGATACATTGTTATGATTACCATTATTATTTTATTGTTACTGTGGACTTTGCTTCGGAGAAGCTGGAGAAGAAAGTGAGCTGCATTCAGATCTTAGACCATTGGTCTTTGCTAAGCCATTGCATCTGGAGGATGCAATTCTGGCATAGACCTGAGTTTGCACTCAGTAAACCACTTGCTTTGAAGCTGAAGATGAGAGAACCAGTTGCATGTTATATTTTTACATATTTCCCCAAATGGGATCATTTGAAAACTATCTGTTAAGATTATAAGGAAAATGATAAGGTAAAGTTCTGCCTAGACGGATGTAATACATTGAAGGCAATGTGGTTGTAGAAATTTTAATGGGAAAGAGGCACTTAGAAAACAGTGAGGGTTAGATGTCTGGGGGAAGGGAAGGCAGTGGGCAAGATAGTCATGACCCCCAGACCCGCTGGAACCTTTAAGAAACGCTTCCTTGGGCTTCCCTGGTGGCGCAGTGGTTGAGAGTCCGCCTGCCGTTGCAGGGGATGCAGGTTCGTGCCCTGGTCTGGGAAGATTCCCACATGCCGCGGAGCGGCTGGGCCCGTGAGCCATGGCCGCTGAGCCTGCACGTCCAGAGCCTGTGCTCCGCAACGGGAGAGGCCACAACAGTGAGAGGCCCGCGTACCGCAAAAAGGGCGGGGTATTTAACAACGGTGAAGTCCCCTTCTTAAAAGAGTGCCATCTTTTTGTATTTATTTATAATAATAGTACAGACTATTATGTTAAGTATTTTTATATTAAATACTTCCTATGTGCCAAATTCTCTACATGCATTATTTCATTTAATCCTCACGCACAATTATCTGGTGGTAGGATATAGGGAAGCGGGACTTAAACTCATGACTTTCAACTCCAAGTCACAGGCCCCCTTCTCAAAGAGTCTGTGGTCTGTTTTGGAGCCAAGACATACACAAATGAAAAGGGACAGAGAGTGTGTGAATCTGGAGGTACTGAGAAGACTTGCTCGAGTGAGCGTCGTTCGTTTCTTGGAGGAGGAAGGGCTTGGGTTAACCATCAAAGGGTTGGCAAGGTTGGGCAGAGGAAGTAAAGGATGAGCAGAAGCAGAAAGGCAGAGAAAAGACATGAGACTGAACAGGAGTGTTGCTTTTCCCAGGTTGAAGAGGTGAAGCTTAAGTTGCTGGGCTGGATATCAATAGAAAGTTAAGGAAAGGCTCCTGCCCTCAGGATTTTCCAGCTTGCGGCAGAACTAGACCTGGACACAGCCCCATGTTAGACGTTCTGTAATAAGTTCTGTAATGAGGGAAGGAAGGGCTTTCTGTGTGAACATGAAGTTTCCAAGAAGGCATCGCAGAGGAAGCGGCATTTATGAGGGACGTGCAGTAGAGTTTTGGATGGGTTAGGAATCCGGAGATAGGGATGGAGGATGTTTAGTGTGAGCAAAGTACAAGGCAGTTTTGGGGAATGGTGAGCTCTGTAGAGCAGGAATATAGATTAATCAGGGAAACAGAGGGGGTCATGAGGCTGGAAGGGTAACCAGGCACTGCCCAGCAACAGAAAGAGCCAGCTGACCCTGGGAGGGCTTGCTCTCCATCCCAGAATGCTGGTGACTCAGAATTCTCATAAGAAGGTGGGCTGGCCCAGGGTCGCTCAGTGCATTCAGAGGGCGCAGTTCCCAGGATCTGGCTGAACTTTCTCCAGTGAGGACAGGGGTGAGGCTTCGCCGTTCTGAGGCAGGAGGTTGTGTAATCCCACTCCTGACTTCTCTTGGGTAAAGGGATACCAAAAACTCTAAAGGCTCTGGCTCCTGGTTTAACTTGAGCACCTCACAACCATGCAGCTGTGTATGCCTGACTCAGGAATGGGAAGTCAGTAGCAGAGAACGCCACATCTTCAGGCCATAAAACATAAAACACTTCCTTCACGGGGCTGGCTCCCAGGCACATCCGTCCCAGAATTCTGCCTCAGACTCAGCCAAGGACTTCAGACTGCTTTGGTTTATTATTTGTTTAAATATTCTCTGCCAGTACTTTTTGAGCACTGTCTCTGTGCTAGGCACTGGACTAAGACCCTTATGTGGATGGTCTGTTGTAATCTGCTTATAAATCCTTGGAAGTTGTCGGATTATTGGCTCCATTTCACAGTGAGGAAATGATACCTCAACCAGCCCTTTAAGTGGAAGAGCTGGATGTGACCCCAGCGTCAGACTCCAGAACCTGAATTCCCTTCAATTCTTTTTTTTAAATTTATTTATTTTTGGCTGCGTTGGGTCTTGTGTTGCTGTGCGCGGGCTTTCTCTAGCTGCAGCGAGCGGGGGCTACTCTTTGTTGCGGTACGCGGGCTTCTCACTGCCGTGGCTTCTCTTGTTGCGGAGCACGGGCTCTAGGTGCTCAGGCTTCAGTAGTTGTAGCACGCGAGCTCAGTAGTTGTGGCGTCCGGGCTTAGTTGCTCCGCGGCATGTGGGATTTTCCCGAACCAGGGATCGAACCCGTGTCCCCTGCATTGGCAGGTGGATTCTTAACCACTGCACCACCAGGGAAGTCCCCCTCCATTCACTTCTAACGCATCCTTATTCACGCAACCCCCTTCTATGCCTCCTGCCCATGAGTGTATGTGTAGGCGGGTCTTTAACCTCACACTGCGGTTGGCAGCCCATCCCTGAAACCTTCCACCCAAGTGCCTTCAGCATTTTGGGATCCCTTCAGTCCCAGGAAGAGAAGTTGCCTCTAATGAGATCCTCATTTCCAGTATCATTTTCAAACGGAATATGTGTCTTCCCCAAGGTGAGAAGCCATACCAGTGTGACTTCAAGGACTGTGAGCGAAGGTTTTCTCGTTCAGACCAGCTCAAAAGACACCAAAGGAGACACACAGGTTTGTAGGCTCCCTTCTCGTTGCTGGCAGTGTGTTCCCTCGGGTCATGGTTGATTTTGTGATTCTCTTTATTGTTCAATATGGATGTGAGAGGGTCAGCCATTTGTTTGTTTAGTTTCTCCAATAATTTTTTCCCCCTAATCTCTGAGGATTTACCTTCCCTTAAAGGGGGAAAAAAAAAAGAAGAAGAAGAATGGAAAGAAAAAGAAACATCCCGTATTTCCCCTGAAAACCACAGAGCCATGATATTCCCATTAGCAATTTGCTGTTGATACACTGAGTGTCAGTAAAGAACATGTGTGGTGGAGAGCAAAATCCCATTTGTAGTGTGTGATTCACTTTTTCAGTCTCAGACACAGCTGGAACTTGGTGAGAAGCTGGACATTTGTGGTTAAGCAGTAGTTGTTCCCAAGACCACAGGTCTTCAAGGATTACTGTGTAGAATCAGGTGGTTCCTGCTGGGCCTGGGGTACTGGGGAAATCTGAGGGCGAGGCAGATACTGTAGGCATGGCTGGAGATGCCTGGCTCCTCGGGCCGCCGGGAAGCAGGCCTCGTGGGCCTTGCTTTGCCCCACATGGTTAGGGCCACGGCTAGACCTTCTCTGTCCGTTTAGGTGTGAAACCATTCCAGTGTAAAACTTGTCAGCGAAAGTTCTCCCGGTCTGACCATCTGAAGACCCACACCAGGACTCATACAGGTAAAACAAGTGCGTAAACTTTTCTTCACATTTATTTTTCATTATTTTTTTAAACTACTGTTGAATGGAGTTGCTTGTGATGAGAGAGACTGGAAAAAACAAGTGTAAAAGTGCTAAGCAGGTTTAGATTCAGTGGAGAGAAAGCACAGTGCATGGCTATCTTTAAATAACAACATTGTTTAAGAAGGAATGAGGGTGGGGGACACAGAGCATAAGAGATGTGAAAAGGACTCTTTTCATGAGTGTCCAGAATGAAGTGAAGAGATAAGCTAGGTCCCTGCTGTTCCCAATTTGTTGCATCACATTTTTATCAACTCAGTTTGATAGGATAATCAACCTTACAGAAAAACAGCAAAAATTCTAGCAAGCCAAACACTTATTTTCCTGAAAGTTTGCGTTTCACAACACTATTTTCAGAGGACTGAATCTTTGCTCTGCTAAAAGTTAGTGTTGCAGGAGCAGTCATGGTTTCTGCCAGACCCATATCAGCGCGTGGGTATTGTTTCCTTCGTATTGGAATAGAGAGGAGAATAGGACATCAATTCACTGGCTGCTGAAAGTTTTTGCTTCTCCACAAGGCTGGTGTGATTCATAATGAAAATAGCACCATCTTTGTTGTGTGTTTTCTAGCTTTGGAGGGAGGGCCAATGCTTAGGTTATCTCATTTTATCTTCGCAACATCCTTGGAAGAAGAGGAGGGTAGGCACGTTTTATCCCCATTTTACAGATGAGGAGGCTGAGGCACGTGATAAAATGACTTTGTCTAAAGTCCCAAAGCTAGTAAGTAGCAAACCCAGTTCTGTCTTCTCCCAGCCCACCTACCCACTGCCTTCTTTGTTGGGGAAAGAGCCTGGGTTCACCTTGCAGCCCAGGGAGGATAGAGAATAAAGAAGAGACCCAAGGTCAGCAGAGTTGAATTCCATTGAGAGACTGAGGAGAATGATGACTGACAGGAGGAGAGGTTGGGATTTGTCCATCAGGAGGTGTTCTTTGACAGCATGGCTGGCGGTTGGCGGGGGTGGGGACAGGAACCAGATCAGAAAGAGCAGAGGAACAGTGAGTAGGAGGTGAGGGAAATGGGAGGTCATGAGCCCCTGTGAAGTCCTGGATTCTCAGCCCCAACAGGCTGTACGTACTGACAGTCAAGGCACCTGTGCCCCAGAGTTGGTGGGATGGGCATCTCATTCCCTTACTCACGTGCCTTTGGTGTTACTTCTTTGCCTTCGTCCTGAGCTCATAACTTGGTGGGAAAGAGTTATCGTCGCTTGTACCCTGCCCCCTGCCCGGTGCATATCTGTATATGTACAAAGTGACCTATGTCACCAGCAGATTGTTTAATGCTCTATTTGACTGGCCTCCAGTTCTGACCCTGGAACAGCACCTCTCCTGGGACATTTCTCAGTGCTTGCCCCATCCACTAGTTCTCAGAGAACGCAATATGGGACTAGCCATATCCTGAGAACATCCCCAGGTGGTACGGGAAGAGGCTCCTGCAACATTTTTACTTAGGATTAAGCTATGGCTGTATTTCCATTATGTCGAGGTCCAATGCCTCGAGGTATGATGCAGCAACGTGTGTGGGCTTTGGAATCAGACAGACCTGGATTTAAGTCTTGCCTGGGTCTGCCCTCACCAGAGGTCCAGCTTCATCTGTAGAGTGGGGATAATAATGCTGGCCTTACAGGCTGCTGTAAGGAGTACACGAAATTATATATATATGTGTGTGTGTGTGTGTGTATATATATATTTGAATATATATGTATGTATATATGTGTATGTATATATATATTTGAATATATGTGTATGCATATATGTGTGTGTGATATCCCAGCACAAGGCTCGGCACGTACTAGGCATTCATAAATGCTGATTATCTTCCAAAATGAGGCTTGGGAGGATCTTCTGAGGCCTCCTTAGGTGGAGAAGCCTCGATTTTTTGGCAAGCTTGTTAAAAATCTCAAAACCATGCCTCAGTTAGAATCTTCTGTATAATGGGTATTATGCTGAGTAACCCTTTAAGGTGAAAGAAGCAAATACCATGTGCACTGATGTCAGTGATTCATTTAAAAAGCACCCAGCCCATCCAGAATATCTATACAGACAGAGATATTAAAGCTACAGTCACAGCTCCGCTACTGGGTGGCTGTCAGTCAACAATATCCAGGGTGATGATCCTGAGGCCCTTGCCTCCCAATTAAGCTCAATTCCCTCCTTAAACAGCAAAGGGGAAACATTGACACAGTTCACAAAACAGTCTAATGGCAGGGGTTTTACCAAATGTTTTTCCCCCTTGATTAAATATGAATCGCCCAGACATTTCCATCAACTAGACTCCTTCTTTCTCTCCCATTTCCCAAGTCTTCTGACTCAATAACACTTTATAATTGTCACAGTATTTTCATCCTTAAGGCCCCAGAGGTGCTGCCACTTCAAGGCTGCTTGTGAGATGGGCCCGATTTGTTAGCTTAGGGAAAGAGTTAGAGAGAATCTGGAGTGGGTGTCTCGTGATGATTTAATTTGGGCCTTTGATGCTTGAACTTGCGCCCCATCTCTCCACCGCAAGTGTCTCTGACTGGCCATTGTGTCAACAGGTGAAAAGCCCTTCAGCTGTCGGTGGCCCAGTTGTCAGAAAAAGTTTGCCCGGTCAGACGAATTAGTCCGCCATCACAACATGCACCAGAGAAACATAAGCAAACTCCAGCTGGCGCTTTGAGGGGTCCACGCCAGGCACCGTTCTGTGTCTCGGGCAGGACAGTGTGTGAACTACTTTCAAAGCTGACTTTAACATTCCTCCTCACTCGCCTCTCTAAGAAGGAAACGGAGGTTGATCTTCTTCATCCAGCTTCTGAGAAAGATGCCTGTACTACTGGATCCTACCAGGTTTGCCCAGAGGAGTTGGTCTCTACTTAGCCGACTTTTAGTTGACTCATATGGCTCTGGAGAAGTGGCTGTCAGTGTCCAGTTAGTTAAAAGCCCATTGCCATTTGGTCTGGATTTTCCACTGTTAAGAAGAGCCGTTGATGGTAATGGTCCCCCCTGCCCCTTCTCCCTTTATGCTCATTTTCACGGGGAATGGAGTCATTGTACCTTTTTCCATCATAGAATATTTATAGGCCAGGGCATGTGGATGTGTCTGCTAATGTAAACTTTGTCATGGTTTCCATTTACTAACAGCAACAGCAAGAAATAAATCAGAGGGCAAGGCACTGGGGGTGAGTCCCGTCCGACATTCCGGAGCTTAGGCAGGCCGCTAACCTGGAAAGCAGGATGTGGCGCCACCAGGCAACTTTTAAAACTCAAGCATTTCAAGCCGCTGAGAAAAGAATCAGAGCTAACCGGTACCTCTGCAGAGATATCTAAACGAATCCTTTATCATTCAGTTAATTCAATGTAACATTAGCACAATGCTCTTAAGAAACCGTGCTTGAGGATCTGAGATTTTGTTTTCGTGTTTCTTTTTGACTTTTCTGAGTTGTAATCATATGCATCTTCAGAGATGTACATATCTCCTCACACAAAGGAAGTGGAATTCATTTTTATCATTTGGGGTGTCCTTAAGAGTATACAGACCACACTGGTTATGTGGCTTCAAGTTGTAAAAAATTAAAGTGACTCTAAAAGAAAATAAGGGCTGGTCCGGGATCTCCACTGATAAGACTGTTCTTTAGTAACTTAAGTAACTTTGGGTCTACAAGTATATGTGAAAAAAAATGAGACTTACTAGTGTGAGGAAATCCATTGTTTAAAGGTGGTTGGGTGTATGTGTGTGTTTTGTTTCTGTTTTTTAAGGGAGGGAGTTTATTATTTACTGTTGCTTGAAATTATTGTGTAAATATATATATCTGATAATGATTTGCTCTTTGACAACTAAAGTTAGGAAATGTATAAATGTTAGACGCATCACTGTTTTGGTGTTGATCTTCCAACATATAACACTAAGTAACACTAAAAATGTAACCTGCATTTTTCACTTCGCTCTCAATTAAAGTCTATTCAAAAGGAAAGTGGTAAGATTCTATCAGCTGTATTGTGTACAAATCTTGAGGACAGTTGAACCTCTTTTAAACAGGTAAGATGCTGACGCTGACATCAATGACCACTTAAGTCTGTCCAGGTCCTGACCACTCGTTATTTCTCTCCGTTGAACCTCAGGTAGTAATTACTGGTCATAGAAGCAGCCAGAGAGCACCGCCTTCACCTGTCATCATGCCACGTGGATGGCATGGGGGGAATTGTATTTTCAGAGTCATTTTCATCGGGCTCTCATTGCATCACTGCTTACTCCAGGTCAGCAAAAGAGCGTAGAGAGATGCAAATGATAACTGGTCTTTTTTGAAAAGTTCACTGCTATACGCTGCAATCAGGAGAGTATAAACTGAACACCTAGTACAACCCAATTTACAATCGTAGTTGCTATAAATTAGCTCAGCAGGTTGGAAACTGCTTAAGACTTTCCAGGGCAGCCGAGTGTGAAAGGCAAAGATCTACGTTATCTATAAACTATAAACTCTCTTTCTGGTTCTGGTGGATGGTTTTTCAGTTGTAAATAAGGAGATTAATTTGGTGCCGCCCCTCTCAACTCCGTTATCTGGGAGCTTGCGCGCATTCCAGGCTTCATTTCTTCATTTAAAATGTATCTTGAGCAGACAGCAGCTCACAACAGAGACTTTTCTGCGTTGAAGTGCAGCTCAAAGTTTGGGCTGCCTAGAAGTCAGGTCCTGAGGCCCCTCTTGGTTACCATCTGGCTCTTGCATCACTGTTAATTATAGCCAGTGTAGTGACTCATTTGTATCAGCAGTTTTTATCTTTTCCTGCCAGAAGACGGCATTTCTCTGGAGAAGCTCAGGACGAGCATGGCAAACGTCAGCGAGTCAGAGCGAGCCAGGTTTCACAACAAAAGCAGTCACATTGTTTCATCTGCGCTAGGAAGCCCAGAGGTTCTCACACTACTTTAGCAGGTTAGCTTGCAGTTAAGGTCATGGGCTTTGGAAAGCAGACCAACCTGGATTCAGATCCTAAGTCCTCAGTTTCCTTATCTGTGAAGTGGGGCCTTTTTGTCCCTATCTGTCTGATAGGGTCGTAGTGAGGATTAAATGGGGGGAAAAAGCATGAAAGCATCTAGTACATCGCCAAGGCTTCATAGCATCATCTAGGAAAATGATTACCTGAGAACTCATGCTAATTTCCTTTACCTCCCCCCTCCCCCCCTGCATCCTCTTGCAGTGTCCAGACATCTTCATGCAGAATGACAAACAAATCCGTTTCCATATACTACAAACCAGGGTTAAGGTTTGCAGCAATAGGGCTCTCGTCAGCCTCCCCACAGAGACCACATCTATTTGCTTTGTGCCTTTTGTAACACACCCAGTGGCACTGAGTGTGTGTTTTGAGACCCGTGGAGTTGACCACGAGCAGATTGTCAGGATGAAAGCTGGTCAGAGGGAGCTCGCTGTAGCTCAGGCTAGAGTCTATATGAGGTGCAAAGGTCAAAATGTACATTTTTCCATCTTGCTTTAGTAAAGTGTATGGTCCAATATCTTTAAAAGGCCACCTTCAGCCCCCCAGTGGATCTTCCCAGACTGTCTCATCCCGGCACCTCTGTAGCACTTAGAGTACATAACGTTCAATAGTATTTTTTATGGGTATCATGCTTTCCCACCTAGGACCATCTACCTATAAGGTAGACAGGACAAGTATTATTCCCACTGTACAGATGAGGAAGCTGAGGCTCAGTGAAAGTAGTGGCTGAGGCAGGACTTGGTCTAGGGGTTCTGTATCCAAGTTTTCTTCCAAAACGTGCTCGATGATATAGACATGCACTCTGCTCCATGGTTTCATATCTACAAGTCATATCTTCCTAACCATGTGTGAGCTTCTAGAGGAGTGGATCGTCTCCCTTCCTGCGTTACTTCCTTGGGGACTTCTCAACCTTTAATATCGATGGACATTCCCTGAGGAATTTGTTGAATCACAGACTCCTATTCGGAAGTTCTGGGGTGGGGCCTGAGACTGCATTCCTAAGCTCCCAGGCGATGCCCACCCTGCTGGTCTGTGGACGACACTTTACAAAGACCTAACAGCTGAGCTCGAGAAATACTTGCTATAAGGTGACTGATGAGTTTTGCACCTAACACTCCTGAGACTGTCCCGAACCTTCTTAGCCTGTAGAGGGCGGCCGTGAAGATGGCCCGGGGCCCACTGCGATGAGCCCCGGGGCTGTGGGACAGGACACTGGTGCTGAATACAGTCAGAAGAGCTGTATGCAGGAGAGTCCATCTGTGAGGAGCTTTGTTTCCAAAACAGCCTGACCGTCCTCTGTCAGTGGCTTTCCCCAAGCAAGGGAGACCCCCTCCCCCAGGTAAGGAGAAGGTGGTACACGGTCCCACCTGCATATCCAATCCTCACACCTCACTCAGGTCACATCTCCACAGCAGGCCTCTCCCTCCCTGATGCGTGTCTTCCACAAACTGAAACCTCGTGGCTTTGGAGCGGATTTACTCCCTGTGAGCCAGGCAGGAATTCCCCACGTCTTGTCCCTACGAGGAGCCACTTGCTTAGCTCTTTGGGTACCAAAGGGAAAAGGAAAAAGGCAATGTCTTCCAGAGCCCTGTCCTCCCTGCAGGGTGTTTGCATCACTGATTTTGGACTAACAGGTGTGTCAGGAACAGGTGTAGGGGTGTGTGGTGTGTGTGTGTGTGTGTGTGTGTGTGTGTAAATAGAACAGTGGTTCCCAGCTAGGGGCACTTTTCTTCAAAAGCTTGCAGCAGGCAGAGTGGCTCATAGGAACTTCTCACAGGTGAATGTATAAGAACTACAGTAAGGGAAACAAATCCCCAAGAAAATATGAAGGTCTCGGCCCTTTTTATTCAGGTCTTTGCTTCTAGTGACTGTTTTATTGTATTTCAAATGATTGGAATCCACACAAAACTTAATAAATAAATGTAAATGATACAATGTTGATGACCACATGGTCTGATTTCTTACACTGAGAAAGTAGCTGATTCAGTGGAGGGCTCTGGGCTTTTCTCCATTTTTCAAGCAGCCTTGAGAAGGAAAGAGCGAGCCAGGCAGCATGGGAAGGGTCATCTCTCAGAGGGCTGGAGATCCACCCGACCAGCCAGCAGACAGCCATACGCAGTCAGGACCTCCTGAATAAAGTTTTGTTTCAGAGACTCGTGAGGGGATGAGGACCAACTTCTGAGGATGCAGATGCAGGGAAGTCGGTGCCTTTAAGCACACTGTGAGAATCAGCTAGCTATGAGTGGGAGTCTCAGACAGATCTCAGATACAAGCAGCTAAGGCAGACCAAGTTAGCAAATGTGAGTTTAGGAGTTAACAAGGTATTTTTATGGAGCAGGGATGATTGAGAGATGGTCTAGGAGGAGGGGCTAAGATTAGGGTAGAAGGTGGGTTGGCTGAAACAGGTGGCTTCTCCCCTTCTCGGCATCCTGGGAGCATTGACGTTGACACTGGGCGAGAAGGATTGCCTGACACGGCAGGGATTCTGAGGGTCACTGAGGAGGCAGTTGGACTCCAGGAGGAAGAAAGGAGGGGTAGAAAGACAACTCTGTGAAGAAAGATGAGACAGATGAGGGATGGAGTGCAGATATCAGGGAGGTCTGTCAGGAAGAGGGGGCTTCTGTCTGACAGGGCCTGACACCCCATGTGAACCCACCCCAGCTCTGTTAACGCGCACCCAGGGCCTTCCCAAATGGGAGATGCTCAAGGGCTAACATGCAAATGATAATAATGGGGCCATTTATCGGACCTTTATGTACAGACCAGTGCCATTGTACATGCATTCTCTTATTGAGAATGTTCCCAGTTTACAGATAAAGAAACTGAGACCCTATGCAGTAGCTCACACAGGATCTCACAGCTCACGTATGGCAGAGATTCAAACCCAACTCTGACTCAGAGCCCACACTCTCAACCCCTTCATTTTACAGTATTTATCCCCCTCGTCTCAGGGCATGTTGGCCTGGAGGAGGAACAGGAATGCCGAGAGAAGGCAACAGTGGCGCCTTCTTGCCCACCGGCTTGTTTAGATACTAGGAGTGTTTGCCAGGTGTCCAGAGGAAGAATAGGCATGATTGGCAAAATGTTCCCTCCTCCCGTTTCCAGTTGCAGAGCCTGTTCGTAAAGTATGGTTTTTGTTTTTTTTTTTTGCGGTCCGCGGGCCTCTCACTGTTGCGGCCTCTCCCGTTGCGGAGCACAGGCTCCGGACGCGCAGGCTCAGCGGCCATGGCTCACGGGCCCAGCTGCTCCGCGGCACGTGGGATCCTCCCGGACCGGGGCACGAACCCGTGTCCCCTGCATCGGCAGGCGGACTCCCAACCACTGCGCCACCAGGGAAGCCCGTAAAGTATGTTTTCATTCAATATTTTATATTAAACACCAGAACTTAAATGACCTAGCATAATGTTAGCCGGACAGTGATAAAAGGGGAAAATTGAGAAACACATCTAAAAGTTCAAGGTCAACGAATACTTTTTAAAAGCAGCATCCTGCTTTCCCCAGGAGCTTGGTGTCAGAGGGAGCGGGTGCAGGAGGAAGCTACTGGCGTCTAGTGACGGTGGAGGTGAGGGAAGCTCCTGACGGGTCCCATGGGTAGGATTATCCCCTTGTCTCCGCGGGCAGCCTCCATTTTTCTAAGATGTCTCTGGGCCCTCACCATCCAAAGGAAGAAGGCCAGGGAGCCTGTCACAGATGTCTCTTGTCCTAATTTTTCTGAGGTCTAAAAATATAATGATCCATCTCAGTGGCCTTTATCACCCACCGTGGGCACAGCCTTCCTTCCAGTCCCCGCCGCAGCAGACCTTCTCCCCTGGCAGGGGAGAAGGGGCACAGTGATCCTTGGTAAGGGCTTACAAAGGTCTCATGGGGGAAAGAAGTCCAGGGAGGCCGCACCTGCCCTCCTCCTAGCACCAGGCCGAGTGAGGCAGAGTTCATCCCTTCTCGTAGACTCCTGATGAAGATGCCTTTGAGTTCGCTGGGTGGGCAGCACAAGGCACGTTCTGAGGAAGATTCCTGATGCCGTCACATGGAGACAAGCTGCCACTGTTTTTAGACAGAGACTCCTGGGCCCTGGGAGAAGCAGCTGAGGAGCTGTGAATCTTGGAAGACCCTCCCCGCACCTGTAAGTGTCTAGTAAATTCCAACCGCTAGTGGCAAGATACAATAGTTCAGCTGGCTGATCCCGCCCCTGGCGAGTCCCTCCATTCACCTCTAACAGGAGCGGTCTAGAAGGGCCCAAAGCAAAGCATGAGGAGTGTTGAAAGAGGCCTTGGGGTGGGCATGCCCTCCAGGAGGCAAGAGCATCCCAGCAATGGGATACAGGCTCAGACCATGAGGCCTGAAACACTTGGACCTCAGCTTTTGCTCAGATTAACAACACTGTTCACCTCCACGGAAGGGGATGCCACAGGGGCTTAGTCCACACACTCAGGCAGGGTAGCCAGCTGTGCATCGAGCAGGGCAAAGCCATTCAAGGAGGACTGAGGCAGAGCCTGTCCCTGGGTTCTCGCCCGCACTGGCCCTGGGCCACCCCACCAGCAAGCCGTGGCCCGCTGCACTGCAGAGAGGAGACATGGGCCGCGCTGGGCAAAGCCAGGAGGGTCAGGTAGTCAGCAACTGCCCAGCTGCACTTGTCCCACAGTTGTCTCTGTGATCCTCCAGGAGACTGAAGGGACTGGGACACAAGGTCACCTCGCCACCTGTCAGTCACCCTGGCCAGCTGGTGGCTATCAGACAGGGATAGCTGGGACCCACCCTCGTCAGATGTCAGGCCCGTGCCCAGGTGTCGTGAGGCATCTTTCGTATAAAGGTCCTCTCTGAACCCATCAAAATGCCTGCTGCTGGTTTCAACTTCCCAAGTGAGAGGAGAGGAAGAAAGTATTCAGAGGCCTTAGCGCAGGTAGGAAACATGGAGTGTGTCAGCAAGAGGTACAGTATCGAGGAACCGGGAGAGCTGTGGGTCTCAGTCTGGGGGCCAGTTCGGGTCTTGGGAAACACCTTGCTGGCTCCGCACTCCTTGGTTGGTATACTGAACGAGAAGAACAATAGCTCTAAAAACCAAAAGCAGCAGCAATGAAAAACTCCTGGTTCTGAGACGAATTTATAGTGTGTGGGTTTTTTCAAACCCCAATGATAGATTCATATTTTATCAATATTTTACTGCGGTCATCACGGTGCTACTAACCCTGGATGAAAAAGTACAGGTTTATCTGACCTGCTATTGCAGAATCTCCAGGTATTTGTTTCATTTTGCCTATTTTCCTCCACACTAGTCCTTTTAGGATTACAGGCTGTGTGGATAGATGACACTCAGTTTCATTCCCCAGATCTGCCACTTAACCAGCCCCATGACTCTGGACAGCTGGACTGAAACCTCAGTTTGCTCATCTCTAAGGTGGGAGTGTAACACTGACCTGATGGGACAGTTGTACAGGATAAATGTGGCAAAGCGCCTTGGTGTGGGGCTCGGCACATAATGGGAAGTTAGTTAATAAACAGCAGCTTGTTCTTATAATTTTGTCTTTGATACTGTGGGCACCCACTGGGTGTCTGGCTTGGCATGCCCTGGGCAGCCTCTTGGCCTTTCCTGGGCACCCCCCTGCCCACTGGAAGTCAGTGAGGGGAGCCCAGGATAGTGGCAGGACGGCTGGTTTAGGCAGGGCATTCAGTCCTGGTGAATCTGACAGCTCTTTCCCCGTGGCAAGCGTTCCTTGCCAGCTCCACGAGGCGGAATGCAAACACCAGGCGAGTTCCGTACCACGCCCCAGCCTGCCAGGATGCAGTCCTAGAAGCAGATACGTGCAGGCTCCAGCCCGTCAGAAGAATTCATTAGGACAGCCTGTGATATGGTGCTGAAACCGGAGGCTCGTTCAGGCAGGCCGGGGATGGGGAAGTCTCGTCCCTGCTGAACCTCTCCAGCTGATAAAGGCAGCCTCCACTGGCAGACTTCATTTTTCACTGGGCCATCTGCAACCAGTCAAGGATAACTTGTCTTTCCCAAAAAGCTCCTCGTCAGCATCAACCCCGCACAGCTTCCCCCCCCCCCCCCCCCCCCCCCCCCCCCCGCCGTGAGTCAGGCACCACTCCTGGTGCCTGGGGTCATGGGGACGGGTGTGGTGTCAACAAACCAGTGTCATCATAATACAGACAGAAGCATTGAAGTGGCCGGGTGTTTATGTGGTTGATGCCCTGTTGCTTTTTATCAGCCCGAGTTATTGCCTATTTAGTTCTGTGTTAGCTGGTCTAAAATTTTGACAGCAGTGTTTTTATTTTCTTAATGTTGTCATTACTGTTATCCGCTCTTATCACCTGTGTATATAGGGAATGTTACTACTCTCTGCGGTCGTTCTTATTCTTTATCCTTCCCCTCTCACTCTCTCTCTTTTCATTCCCTCCCTCCACTTCTCTCTTGCAGGTTGGAAACTCCCAGTTTGAGAGGGTCGGTCTAGCTCTTCCTTCTGACTCTGGGGTTCTTGTGTCAGTCCTGAGGGGACATCTTAGAGGACACAGTCCATCCTTGTGGAAGGCTTATAGGTTTGGGGGGAGCTTAAGAGGAGGATCAAGCTCTTGCCTTCACATCTACCTCATCCGCCGTCTTTTTGTGATTGCCAAAAAGTTTAAGGCCAACTGTAGTGGCTTGGGTCTTCCCAGAACATCCCTTCGGAGCTGAGATTGGCCAGAAGGAGCTCTTACCCTGCAGTGGACACTTCCTGCCCACAGCTAGAGAAAAGACATACCCTGCTAGCCACTGTTGTCCAACCACTACCAGTAGAACTGCTTTTATGGGCCTTCCGGAGACAGGGACATTTCAACTAGGTTAAGGAGTGATGTCATTCACTGCCTAACTTAAAATCAGAGATGAGTTTATAACTTCATTCATTTAGCAGTCATATATTGTGAGCCTCCTGTGTGTCTGGCTCCTAGTTCAGAGATGAAGCAAGCATGGCCCTCTCCCCAAGGGACCTCACAATCTAGTAGGAGAAGCAGAAATTTAAGCAGATAATACAGGTGTGGGCAAAGGATCGAGAATGAGCTTTGCCTAAAGAGGCTAGGGAAGGCTTACCAGACCATATATTTCAGCCTGGACGTGAAGGATGCATTCCTTCCTTTCTTAGAAGGAGAAGAAGGGGAAGAACACCCCAGGCAGAAGGAACTGTAAGAATTAAAAGGACTGGGAATATCTTGGTACACCTGGAACCATAGTGGGGAAGGAAGGCAGTGGGCCATGTCCAAAAAGACTCCTGCTTTTTCAAGATGGTACATCCTCAGAGCTGGCTACCCAGTGGTGCATGGCGCTAGCTTCCACTGCCTTGTGAGAGCCAGCTGTTACATATGTAGGACTTTTGCAAGCTGGTTGTCAAAACATTAGTAGCTTGAATTGGGAGTGTTTATACCGTGGAAATTGGCAAGTGCTGCAAAGCAGGACTGCTCTTGTTAGTTTGTTTTTTAGAGAGCCAGTTAATACACTCTGCTGTAGGCTACTCTGGGTGGTAGGTGTGTAGTTACATCCCAGTAGAGTCTGGGCAACATGTCTCTCTGTACTCAGAGTCAGTTATTCCCTTCTCCCAGGAAGGCCCTGCTGTGTGGTTCTTCTTCAACACCTGCTCCTAAAGGATGAGGTCAAGGAGACATAGAACAACAATCTGATTCTTTCTGTTTTGAAGATGGCTTGGTTTGCGAGACCTGTGTCCCTGCCTATGTTCTTGTACTTCCTCCCATGTGCCTATTCGAAAGCCTCTGTCACTTTAGAACCTAGGGTCAGTCCTCCCTGTGATCAGTTCCATGCCCTTGATTTCCTCTCTCGTCGGTGGGACAGCACTCGTCCAGAAAGAGGTCCTGCAGGGCAGGGGCTGGGCCTCAGACCCTGGAGATCCCAGTGCAGCCAAAGTCGAGAAAGGACTGACTTTTTAAAGACACATATTTTTCTTCCTTTCACGGAATTGACCAGTTATTTCATCGTCAGTTGCCATAGCCTTGGCCTTGATAACTGTGGGTATAGTTGCTCAGGCTCTGAAATCTGTGGCCACAAACTGTTGTCCCAGTGCAGTGTGATAGAAGGAGTCAAACAAAACACGTTCAGACTGTGGCTTTGCTGCTGACCAGTGGTGGCAAATGTACACGAGTTATTTGACTTCTCTGAACCTCATTTTCTTTTTTATCTGTGTCGTGGAAGTAGAATAACGAGCTCACTTCATAGGGTTGTTGTAAAGATTAAACTAGACTATGTGTACAAAGTACCTGGCTCTGCTAGTTAATGTCTTTTTCCCTCCCCTATGGCCCTGACTACTCCCACTCCTGCCTTATCTTCATTTAGAGAATTGAGGCTGATGCTAACGTTAAAAAAAAAAAATCAATGACCGATCTACCTACATTTCTTCTGCTGGACCCCATTGGTTAGGTTAGGGGAGCAGTCAGTGACCCACCTGGGGAGAGACCTCACAGCTGTGGCTGTATTATCACTATGCTCTAATCTCTCTGAATCTGTAACATGTGTATAATAATAGGTTTGCTGTGAGTATCATAAGAGATAGTGCATTTAAGGTACTTAGCAATTTGCCTGGCACATTGAGAGCCCTCAATGATGGAAGCCAGTATGATCTAAATTGCTGTGATGAAATAGGCTTGAAAGGATTCTGAGTCAAAGGACCACAGAACTGGAAGGGAGCTTAGAATCCAATCTTCTTGTTTGCAGACAAACAAAGGGCCACATAATGAGTGGCAGAGGCAGGACTCAAATCCAGGTATCGTAACTCATAGTCTAGAGTTCCCTGCATCTAATCAGCAGGAAATGGTTAATCCTTGCACAGGACTTTTTTTTTTTCCTACCAAAGCTGGAAGACCAGAACAGCCCTCAAGGAAGATCATTAGTACTGGGGTTTGTTATTTTGAGGCTAATTGGGACTCACATTGCTGTGTTCCCCAAGGGAGAAACTGTAAGGGAAGGCTGGGGCTTCATTTCCAGGAATATGGAAGCTGTTACACGCTGCCTCTGAGCACAACCCCAGTGGGGACCAGAGTCCCTGAGAGCTTATGGGAGATACATCATCCAGAAATCTGGCTGCCTTGAGCCAAATACAAATACAGACGAGACCCGAAACTGAGGTTTCAGCTCTCTTCAGCAAAATGAGGCATTTTAGCAGATAAGACAAAGCTGGGGAAATTGGCAAAAATCAAATAGCCTCAAAACCAATGTATTTGGAGAAGAATATTGACCATATGTAAAGTGTGTAAAAGTGATTTTTAAGTAAATTTTTTTCCCTTTTCTATTCTTGTGTGTTTATTTTGGCCATTAGCTCGAGATGACATTCTTGACTCTTGAAAATCTTCCTCTAGGAGCTGGTCTCATTTTTGCATTTTTTGCCCTTGTTTTAATCTGAAATACCCAGGACATATAAGCCTGGGAAGGGAGGGGGTGAGGGGAGGTGAGCCCATCGCTCTGTCTCATGTGGTATCTTTACACTGACTCCTAGTTAGTGGAGCAGAGTGGTGAAAATCCAAGGCTTTAGAGCCCACAGTCCCGAGTTTGTATCCAGCTCTGCCGCCGTACTCCTCATGTGATCCTGAGCAGTCATGCAGCTTCTCTCAATCTCATCCTCTTATCTTCCAAAAGGAAATAATAATAGAACTGGCCTGTATCAGTCTGGGTCCAGTCAGGAGACAGAAACCACATAGTGATTTGAACAGGGGTGGTTTAATCTAAAGACGTATTAAACTCAGATAGGTGCTTAATTACTAAGATATAAAGAGAATCCTTAAGGGGACCCCAGGGCTGAGGGCAACTACCCAAGGAAGGACAAACACGGCCTTCCTGGGGCTGAGGTTCAGACTCCGTTGGAGGAGGTATGAGTGGAGCCCACCTGGCCTGCTGGGTTGTTTGGCCCAGAGCTGTTCCAGTGGCCAGGCAGTAGGAAACAGCACACGTACAGGTGAGCCAAGGTGGGTGGGCAAAGAGAAGTAGGGTGTTGGGAGTCTACTTCCTGGCAGGTGACACTTGGCCTGGAATTCATGGTGTTGATGTTGGGAGGCCATGGTAAACAGTTGTCCGGGGCACAGGCCAGCAGAGGCTGGTGGGCAGATGTACAGGGGATTGGGGAGCCTGGGGAACACTTGGAGTGCTTGCATCAGGAAGGCCAGAGCAAGGTGGTCACTGGGCTCCGGACAGGGCTCAAGGTTGCTGAGGAACTAGGCACCCTGGGTGGGCTAGAACACCACTAGACGTCTCCACACGTGCATGGGCAGATGCACAGAGCAGTAGCAACAAGCAAGGCAAAACAGCACATCAAAACCAGGAAAACTTCTTCCTCCCGTAATGTCTCTCCATTGCCCTCTACTGACAAAGCTTAACACTGTGCTTAGTGTGAAGAAGAAATACATCAAGAATCCCGTCTATCATTGCAAAGCAGGTACTGAAGGGTGAATTTGGAGCTGAGAGGAAGTAAATTGGAACAAGACTTCAAAGAGTTGTTTGAGAAATTAAATGAAAGAGACCATGGAAGGACAATGGTCTCACAATGCCTGGTAACTTTCAGTAAATGGAATCTTTCTTCTTGATTCCTGTTGATTCATCAATAGGAGAAGGGATGAATAAATAAATTGTGGTACATTCATACAGTGGAATGCTATTTGGTAATAAAAAAAGAATGAATGAATGATCAGTGCAGCAAAATGGATGAATCTCAAAAAATTTTGAATGAAAGAAGCCAGAAATAAAAGAGAATGTACTGCATGATTCCTTTTATATGAAGTTCAAGAAAAGGCAAAATTACTCATAGATAGAAACCAGAACTGTGGTTGCCTATAGAGAGTGGGGAAGAGGGCATAAGGGAATTTCTAGGGTGATAGGAATGTTCTATATCTTTATTGAGCTTTTGATTATGTGGGTTATACATTTATCAAAAGTCATCAAATCGTACACTTAAAATCAATATATTTCATTGATTTTACCTCAGTTAAAAAAATACTCCAGTTTGCCCCATCATCTTTTTGGAGGAGGAAGGGAAAAGAATCTTTGGAGTAGGGTCAGTAGATAAAATAAGAAAGGAGATGTGGTAAAGATTGTTGAGGCTGGTTGTTGAGTACGTGGCGGTTTAGTGTACTTCTCTCTCTACCGTTGTACTTGCTGAAAATTTCCATAATGTTTTTAAAAAATTAAATGCAAAAGCCAAAGTAGAAGAACCCAAGAAATTCTCTTTCATAATGGAAGGATGTCCCTTGTTACCACTGCTATTTAACAGGAATTGGCAACACTGGCAATGACTATTCAAGGATATATAGAGACAAGAGATAATGGCATAACACAAAATACAAAAATAGAAAAGTTTTGAACAGATGCTTCATCGAGGAAGATGGACAGGAAAATATATCTAAAATATCACTTATTTGTAGATTACATAATTATATAGCTCGTTGATCTCAGGAAAGCACCCAAGAAAGATTAGTGAGAGAAAATGAGTCCAGCAGCTGAAAATATAAGAAAATTCACTAGAATGGATTTTATTTGTGCCTTGTATCTGAAATACAAATTTGATAGAACAAATTCTCTTAAGCATTACACTTTAAACACCAAATACATACAGATGTCTTAACACAAAAGTATTGGTATTTTTTGTTTGATTCTCTTGCCATGTCTATACTTAAATATTCAAAGTCCCCCTAGTTTTTGAATTAAGGAAGCTTTTACCCTCCAAGGAAACAATTTCATTATCCCAAACACTTTTGGGGTTGCCTTTGGTATGTTTGAGCCTGGATGCTCACTACAGAACTTTCCATGAGACTGATGGGACCCAGTGAGCTTTATTTTTGGTCCTGTATCTCAGGCTCCCCTGGATTCAGGTCACACAATGCCTAACCCTTGTCTCTACTTTCAGAAGTCTGTATACCTCCCAGTCTGTTACTTCACTTGACTGGATTTTGCATTTCTTTGATTCTTAAGATATTTAAATGTCTCTGGTCTAGTTTTAAAGACCTCTAAACTTGGTAGAATCCTGCATTCTTTTAATATTTTTCCAGTGTTGGAGTCCAACAAGAAATAAAAGATATTGAAACAGCACCCAGCTGGATCCTGGATATTTCTCATTGCATTGTCTGACCTTGTGCTCACAACTTTCAAAGTTATCCTATTGACAATGAAGACAGGACAGGAATTTGAAATGCTGTAACTATTTAGAGGTAAATGTCCCTTGAATTCCATTTTTCTCTTATGAAGTAGCTATGTTCATAATGATAATATTTAAAGGAAATAAATTGCCTCTGGTGCCTCATAAATCAAAACTTTCCCTTGTACCAAATGGTACTTTTGCCCAGGAAAATTAATTCCTCTCTCTGAGGGGCAAGTACTAATTAATTCCTCTCTCTGAGGGGAAAGTATTAATATTAAAACCCTAGGAGAATTTGCCCCAGTCTTCTTACAAGTACTTGTGTGCCCAGATGTGTAGACGGAGAACTCTCTTTGGTGACAACATGAGATTGAAATCAGAGTGAAGAAAAGAATCAACTCATTGCTTTTGTCGCTGCTGATGATATTGCCGAGAAACGGCCGCCCCACCTCTGACGCCCACCCAGCTCCCCATCAAAAACAAACCAGCCTGGAATTAATCCTAGCAGTGGACCCAAGTTTCCCTCCTGCCTCCTCCAGGGGATATCGGCAAATTCCTGAAAGTGCACTCAGGGTAGTTTTGCTTTCTCTGTATTTGATTCATGCTAATTGATAACCCCACTTCAGCAGGCAAACTGCCATCCTTTATCTGTTAATCCAAGGGATTCGGAATAAGAGCACGGACACGGATACAGCTATGGAATAACCCTTTTCCTTGCTCTCCTCTCATTTATTTGCCTTCTTTTTGTCCCCCCCACCCCGCCCTCTGATGGCTCCCAGAGCATGGTTTATTGAAGCATAGCCCAGACCGGAATATAAAACTAAAAAATAGTAACAACACTTCATATTTATTAAGCACTTAACTATGTGCCAGGCACTGGGCTAAGTGCTTTCCATAGATCGTTTAGTCCCCACCATCCAATGACACAGCTGCTTCCGAGGCATCTCCACTTGGATCTCCCACAGGTATCAGCAAATCAACATGTTCACAATGGAACCCATCACCTTCCTCCCCAGCCCTCCTCCTTCTCCTCCTCAGTGGCTCCAACGTGGCTCCAGCCAGAAACCTGGGAGTCATCCTGGACTCCTCCTTCTTTATGCCCCCATCCGACATCCAATCAATCATGATGCCCTAAATCTAAATCTAAACCTCTCTCCACTGCTTCCACTTGTCCCCAGCCCCCAACCCCATCATCTGTCTCTGGATTATCAAAACAACCTCATAATTGTTCTCTCCGTCATCAGTCTTGCCCCCTGTAATCTCTACTGGCTCAGCAGCCAAGAGGGACTTGTGTAAAACGCACGTCATCTCACCTCATCACCTGGTTCCCTTAGGATAAAGCCTAAACTTCCCAGGGGTTTACCAGGGCTTTGAACACCTGAACCTTACCTTGCCCCAAAACTCATAGCTCCAATAATCTACTTTATTCTCTCTCATCTTTGAGCTTTTGTTCTAAATTTTGTTTGAATCCCTCCCTCTATAGCTTCCTCTTCCCATTTCTCCCAAACCCCTCTTATTCATCCTCCAGGTCTCAGCCTAAACAGAGAAGCATTCCCTGATCCCCAAGCCTGCTACCCCTGTGACCCCTCACACAATCCCACATTTCTCCTATTATTGCACTTACCATGCCACGCTAGACTTTAAACGTCCTATGGTAGGCAGAATAATGGCTCCCCAAAGATGTCTCAATCCCTAGAACCTATGAATATGTTTCCTTGCAAAAGGCATTTTGCTGATGTGATTAAGCTAAGGATTTTTTTGTGTGTGTGGTATGCGGGCCTCTCACTGTTGTGGCCTCTCCCGTTGCGGAGCACAGGCTCCGGACGCGCAGGCTCAGCGGCCATGGTTCACGGGCCCAGCCGCTCCGCGGCATGTGGGATCTTCCCGGACCGGGGTACGAACCCATGTCCCCTGCATCGGCAGGCAGACTCCCAACCACTGCGCCACCGGGGAAGCCCTAAGTTAAGGATTTTTAAATGGGGAGATTAAAATGGATTTTTGAGGTGAACCTTACATATAAATAGGAAAAGAGACGGGAGAGTCTGAATCAGAAAAGGAGATACGATAAAGGAAGCAAAGCTCAGAGCGATGTAGGGCCATGAGCCAAGGGGCAGCCTCTAGAAGCTGCAAATGGCACAGAAGCAGATTTTCCCCTAGAGCTTCCAGAAGGAATGTAGCCCTGAGGATGCCTTGATTTTAGCCTAGTGAGGACCATTTTGGACAGCTGATCTTCAGAAGTATAATATAAACAC
This sequence comes from Pseudorca crassidens, assembly GCF_039906515.1. Taxonomy (NCBI): domain Eukaryota; kingdom Metazoa; phylum Chordata; class Mammalia; order Artiodactyla; family Delphinidae; genus Pseudorca; species Pseudorca crassidens. The sequence continues at coordinate 26,109,221 of NC_090304.1, forward strand.
ATTTATGTTGTTTTAAGCCACTAAGTTTGTGGTAATTTCCTGTAACAGCAACAGAAAACAAACACAACCTCTGTGCAGATTTTGCTCCCTCTATATCACTAGCACCTAGAACAGTGACTGGCTCATGGTATGTACTCAGTAACATGTGGCAGGATGCTATTTGGGGAATATTACCTCTTTATTTTTCTCCTAGCCTTCTGCTCTCCCTCTTCCTACTGTAGCAGCTAGTCCCTGGGTTCTTTTCCTCAGGAAATAGGTATGACAAGAAGAAGTGGCCAGCTGGTCCTGCTTTTGAATTTTTATGTATTTTTATATTTGTATTTGCCAAAAAGTCATGAAGGGAATGACTCTAAGAAGAAATGACCAAGATTTAAAAGAAGCAGAGATTTCTCTTGAAGACCAGAAAAACATCCCGTGAGGTAGGAGGAGGTAGAAAAAGAAAATGCGGCTTGAGAAGGGAGAAGGCAAGCCCCCAGGAAGGCGTGGCTGAGTGATGTGTCTTAGGTAGTCAGGGTGGAGGAGCACCCTAGGCAGCCCAGCTGAAGATCCAGTGCCCTCCAGGCCTGGAGGGGCCAGGCAGACAGGAGAAGCGTCTCAGTGGGTACCTACACACACAGATTCATGGAACAACAGAAAGACCACCTTCCATGCTTTGGCAGTGAGTCCCCTGAAACATAGGCTAGAACTTCTAACGTTGACCAAGATTAGACCTCAGTGATGTGGGAGTTTGACGTATAGGAATTAAGTTCCATTCTAAGAAAAGAAAGTTATATTTCTTATGCTCTTGAATGTGTGGGTTGAAATTCAAACCCACCACAGGCATCCATCAAATGAACGAACTACTCCATGGCTTGATGTCTGTGCTTCTGGCTTTCACACATCCGCAAAAGTCAACTCTGTTATGGCTTAAGTAACTATCCCGCCACGATGCAAAACTCTTTCTTAGCTGTCAGAGAAAATATATTTTAATATCCCATACCACAGCAAGTGATTTAAGCCTATTTTTTTGATTTTTGAAATGAAAATTTGGATCTCTAAGCCTAATATTTTTTGTGTGTTCATTCATTAGTTCAATGCATTCAAATAGCAAGATTATATAGTATAGTGCTTAAGAGCAAACACTCTGCTGGGTGTAAATCGTTGCTCTTTCTCTTGCTAGCTGTGTAACGCCGAGCAAGTCACTTAACCTCTTTACAAGAAGCCTATGAACTAGGCTAACACATGGGCTTCTTGTCAAGATCATTTGCGCTAATATAGGTAGAATACTTCTGTTTGCATGCGCTGCCTAATTTATTTGTGTTGAACCTTTAAAAAAGATCTGATACGTGCATAAAGATTGAACAAATGTCGCGTGCTGTAATTGGAGATAAAGAGACACGATAGCTTGATATGGAAAGCACCCTGCTGGTGGGTCAGGCTAGTTGTTTTTAGCCCGTGCAGGTTCTGTTCCAGACACCGGGAATGTCAATGAACAAAACAAAAACTTCTGCTCCTATGGCGCTTACATTCTATTGGGGGAAATAGAAAAAACATTAACAACTAACCCAAATGAAGAACAGCAAATCAGGGTAAAGGCATAGGTGTTCCATTTTAAGTAGGGTCATTATTTGGAAAGAGATCCGAGGGAGGTGAGGGAAGAGAGTGTTCCAGGCAAAACAGCCAAGTGCAGAGGCCTGGGATGGGGCATCATCGTGTACTTGAGGGCCGGTAAGGAGGCCAGTTTGTTGGGGCCAAGTGGGCAACTAATGGATGAGAAGTTGCAGGAGCCAGATCGTGGAGGGAGCTTGCAGGGAATTGTAAAGATTTTTGTTTTCGTTCTGGCCGGGAAGCCATTGGAGAGTTTTGAGCAGAAGAGTAACATGATCTGACTTAAAAATTAAAAGGATCGTGACCCAGTAATTCCAATCCAAGGTATATACCAAAAATATTGGAAACAGGTGTTCAAACAAAAACTTGTAGGAGAATGTTCACAGCAGCACTGTTCACAGTAGTCAAAGGGTGGAAACAACCACATGTCCATCAACTAATCAATGGATAAACAAAATGTGGTCTATCCAGAAAATACAATATGATTCAACTATAAAAAAGAACACATGGTGTAACATGAGTGAGACATGAAAGCATGCTAAGTGAAAGAAGTCGGGCAAAAAGGTCACATGTTGTATGATTCCATTTAAAGGAAATGTCTAGCATGGGCAAATATATAGAAAAAGAGAGCAGGCTAACAGCTGCCAGGGGTGGGGGGAGGAGAGAACGGGGAGTGCCTGCCTACCAGGTACGGGTTTCCTTTGGGGCTGATGAAATGTTTTAGAGCTAGATAGAGGTGATGGTTGCACAACGTGGTAAATGCACTAAAAGCCACTGCATTGTGCACTTTTAAATGTTTAATTTCATTTTATGTGAATTTTAACTCGATTAAAAAAAAATATTTAAAAGATCCCTCACTCTTCTGTATGGGGAACAGACCAAAGTGGGGTAAGGATGAAGATCTGTAAGGAGGCTCCTGCCACAGCCCGAGAGAGGTGGCTTGGACAGGCTGGTAGTGGTGGAGCTGGTGAGAAATAGGCAGATTTGTATATACAACCTAGAAGAAAAGTTCCTCGGTGTTCTCTCTGAGGCTCAGTTCTCGTGGGACCCCACGGGCTTTCTCTGTGAGAGTCCCGGTAGTTACTCTCAACACTGAGCAGATCTAGGAAGCCTGGGTATTGCTCGTCTCAAGGCAAGTACTGGGCCCGAGGATGGCCACAGTGATGGGATGCTGTGGGCCACAGAGACCTTTCACCTGGGTCCATATGCTGGAGTCCCATTACCCGTGATGAAGGATTACACTCAAGAGTGGATACCATGTTAAATCTCTATATAAACGGTTTTCTTCCGACCCATCAATAAACACTGCTCTGAGAGAGAGATTACCAAATGCACTGATGGGTCTTAATTGTCCAGAACAATGACTAAGCGCCACTTGGTCAAGATTTTCTTGACTTAGCAGCTGTCCATAAAGTGACAAATTTATGATTTGAGAGCAGTTTCATTTTTCTGCCTGAATCACACAATAATTTGTGGGAATTAGCTACCTGATAAGATAAGGGGTGAGGCTGGGGAGATGTGGCGGGGAGGGGAGAGGGCATTCAGTTCCCCTCAGTGTTCCAGGGAGGGCTGTGGAATTTTCGGCGCAGCCCTGGACACACTGCAGGGACCATTAAAGGATTAGTGGGCCCTGATGGGGCGGCTGTGCAGCGGTGATGTTAGTAAATCATGGGAGGCCGGGTCATTATCCTGGGAATTCATTCAAGTTGTATCCGCAGAGACACCAGCTATCATCCCGGGTCTTCAAGGAGAACACCAAAACCCGAAGCTGAACTCCGGGGCTCGAAGGGCTGAGACTTCCAGGTCACAGGCAAAGGGACTGCTTTCTCTTTTTGGCATAAACCCTCTTCAAAATCTTAAATCCCGCCTTCATTATCAGCACATTTTTCTGGGGGCAATCCATTGCAAGTTTACTTCTCTCCACCAAAATTGTATCAACTTTGCATTTATTTCCTTCAGAAAAAAAGTTTCTTTTCTGAAACAGTGTATCGGACAAAAGGAAGTTTTCTTCCCTGGCATTTGTCAACAGCAGAGGCTTAGGTTGTTGCCTTTCCTCTTTCTTTGTATGTGGTTTTTCTTTTTATCAGGGGGAGGTGGGAGGAGGTGTCTTATTTCACTTAAACATGGAACTATTAGAAAAAAACAACCCTAATTCATCTGGCGTTATGGAATATGGAGGTTCTTGACAAAGGCAATGAGTGGAAATAAAAAATGTATTTGAATTGCTTGTGTTTCACTCCCCAGATGCCCAGCAAAACGGCAGCAAATCTTTTCCCCTGACCCTTTTCAGGACATTTATTAATTATGCTGCCGAGTGAGACTCTGTTTGAGGAATCTGTCTCTGTGTCCTCTTGGACTGATCTGAAAGACCAATTTTGCAGAAAGAGAGGATTTTGTGTTGCTGGTTTAAGGGCCCTAACGCGCCACTGCTGAAGGGCTGTTAACAGATGAGGTGGAAGCATTCTGCTCGATTCCATCAAGTAAACTGCTACCAAGCAAAGGTCCTGAGGGCGTCAGGCCTGGGGTGGGTGGCCTGACAAATGAACTGAGGAACAAGCCCACCGGGAGCGGGAGGCAAGTGTGTGGTTAAGAGTCCCACAGCTTGGATGAAGTCCTGACGCCGCCACTTTTAGTCTGTGACTATGGACAAGTCATCTGATGTCTCTGAGCCTCAGTCTCCTATTAATAAAGTGAGTAACGGTACTTTCCATTTAGGATAGTTTTGAGAATCAGGAGAGGTAATATCCATGAAGTGTCTGATACAGAGTACGAACTATGTAGCTAGCTATTATTATCCTTGTTTGGGGGGCAAAGGATTGCTTCCTTTGCTGTGTCCAGGAAAAACACAGATCATGCCCAGGGATGCTTTCTGGTTCAGTGCTGGACTGTGCTTTGTTTGTGGTGACTTGCCTAATTTCCCCTAGTGGAGGGGAAAGAACATTGGACTTGGGGTCAGAAAACTTGGTTTCAAGTGCCTTCTCTTCCACTAATGAGCTGAGCGCACTTGGTGAAAATTCCTTAGTCTCTCCAAGCCTCAGTTTCCTAATTTGTCAAGTGGGGACACTCATCTGGTGCTCACTGATATACTGTGAGGTTCAAATTAGATAACTAATTCATGGGGCTGTACTGTGTAGCTTGGAAAACACTCTAGGGATGGAAGATGGGGGCAGTCATGAATGAGCTATTGGATAATAGGCTACTGATGCCATGGGCCATCCCAATACCCTCTGATGGCCTTGGTCTCAAGGAGGGACAGGGGATGGAAGATAGAAGGGGTCAGAATGATCTTAACTCCATAAATGCTTTCACTTTCTGGACGTGGGACAGAAGTGTCACCCTCACCCGAGATGCCAGGTAGACCTTTGCAAGACCTAGGCCCTGTCTTGCAGCAGCTCTGCTGTGTCACTAAAATCACATAGATAATAGCTAACTTAATCACCTCATTCTCCTGCCTCCCCTGGAAGAGCCATTCTGAAGTGTGGTGATTAACCCTGTCCAGCTTAAGCTCAAGAGGCCTGGGCATGTGCACAGCAGATGGAGTGGCTCCAGTAAATGTAAATGGCATCCATTCCCCAAGGCCAGGGGAAACAGAGCAGAAGCTGACCCACGCCTGCTCTCAGCAACTCGTGCTTTCACCTTGGGAGGAAAGCAGCAAAGACAGACCAGGACTTGATTCAGAGGAGGGCCTGGTCTCTCTTCTTTGCACGGCTGAGCTCCCTTTTATATACCGTGTGATATGCTAAGCTGAATGGTTTTGTAAAAACCCACGCTCAGAGCAATAAATGTTCCTGAATGCAAAGTGCCTTTTTTAGTACTTTTTTCTTTGTTTGGCCGCAGCATGTGGGATCTTATTTCCCGGACCAGGGATCGACCCTCACCCCTTGCATTGGAAGCACGGAGCCTTAACCACTGGACCACCAAAGTCCCCTTAATACTTTTTTTTTTTTTTGCGGTACGCGGGCCTCTCACTGCTGCGGCCTCCCACACCGCGGAGCACAGGCTCCGGACGCGCAGGCTCAGCGGCCATGGCTCACGGGCCCAGCTGCTCCACGGCATGTGGGATGTGGGATCTTCCCAGACCGGGGCACGAACCCGTGTCCCCTGCATCGACAGGCGAACTCTCAACCACTGCGCCACCAGGGAAGCCCCCCTTAATATTTTTATCTGTTCTACTCACCACCTTAGCAGGGAGCAGCTCTGGGTCAGATGCGAGGGAGGTCATGATTTTAAACATTAGATACCCAATTTCTCTGCATCATCAAATACCCTCTAGATGTAAGCCTTCCCTGCGAATTGTGCCCAGGTTTGGAACTGTGGAAGCTGGGTTCATCGCTCCCTTGCCTGTGTCAGCTCTGTTTCTTTCTGATGAGAACTCATCGTGGGCTATTACTGGCATCAGTCTCTAAGAACAGAGATCTTTGATCAAAATGCTTTGTGTTGTAGACCTCTGCAACATCACCGAAAATCATCTGAGGAGATGGTTCTGCATGCTTAATTTACTCTTTCCTCAGTTTAAACAAATGCATTCAGAAATGTACTTCCAAGTTATTCCATGGCCTTCCAACTGAACTCTTTTAAATCCAGCAACCTTATATCTAAATTGCCCTGAGAGAGACCTTCCACATGACCCTTGTATTCAGCCCCTTCTATTCTAGTCCACACCACAGTCTCTAGTAAGTATTGGTTCTCAGTCAAGATGAGTTGCCCAGAAATGGTAAGTGTGCACTGTCTGATTCAGTCATGGGCATGATTCCTATTTTTGGAGGCTAAATTTTCAAGAAAATTACTATTACAAAAGTAATGTTTGCTATCTGAAATAATTCAAAATGAAGTGTATAGAATAAACGGTAAAAGTAATCCTTTCCCTTGATCCCACTTGCCTCAGGTATGGACTGTTCATATATATATAACATTCAAGAGAAAAACGGGATCAATTTATTTATTGATCTGTCTGCAATTTATTTATTTTTTCATTAAAAAATATCTTGGATATCTTTCCATGAGTGTAAATTTTAGAGCAGGAAACAGGGGCCCGTGGATCCCCAGGGGAATCCACGAATGGACTTTAGGAGTTCACGCACCCTGAAATTTTATGTGAATGCACATGCATTTTCTACGGTTCATGGCATCTTACACGTCTCAGAGGGTTCAGTCACCCCCAAATCGTATGAACAAAAGCACCCCAACCCCATAGTCAAGGCTTTTCTGGTACTGGCTGCTCTAAAATCACAGTTAAAACTTTTAGACATCATTGTTGAATTGCCATGGTGATATATTAGTCTAATGATGACTTTTATGAAATTGCTTTTAAATGCTAAGTATCTTCAAGCACAGAAACTCACTCTAACTCAGTAACTTGCTCAGTAGACCACATTGTACCTCTCTTTGCTCTGTAAATTTTGCAGCCGCCTTGGGCCAAAAGCAATAAAATCTGACCTGGACAAATCTGTGTAGTAACAACTGGGCTATTAATGGGGTCTCTGTGCTGGGAGGCTGCGTGATGTTCCATCCAAACAAAATGGAAAGTGAAAGGCGAGTGAAAGATGGTCCTTAAGTCAGGTAACCATTTCAGAAAAGAAATGGTGAAAGAACTTGAAGTCTAGGTTGCAAATCACTTTCTTATTCTTTGTTTTCTCCAAAGGTAGCACAGGTTAATGCTTGTTAAAAATTCTCCTAGCAACTCTCCAACCCTGCTTCATCACAGCTGGAAATTATCTCGTTAATTTATGCTTCCTTGTGTATTATTTGTCTCCACCGGCACCTCCCCAGAATGTGATCTGTCTTGGTAGTTTCTGTTTCCTCAGTTGCCTAGGAAAGTGCCTGGCAAACAGAACTTCATCAAAGTCAGTTGAATGAATGAATAAATCAGTGAATGAATGCTGCCCTGCTACAATCAGTGAGAACTGAACGCCTGGAAAGCGAGGTTGGAGTCGTTCACCCTTCCTAATTGTTAAGACACAGGCCCACGTTCCCAAAGGAATAATGAAGAGAAAGATGTCCATTTGCAGGTCACGACTCAGGCCTGCAGCAGCTCAGCCCTCAGCAAGCCATCAACTCCAGCTTTGAGGGGGTATGAAGGACAAACGCCTTTTCCATTCCCTGGCTCTGGAATGGGAGAATGTTGCTTTTTAATTTGTAACCTCGTCTTCTTTCTAAGATGACACAATGCACCAGCGTGTACCATGCAATGATTTCTCCCTCCGACACAAGCAGAAGGGGCTGAGTGGAGATGCGAAGCAGCTGCTTTGCTTTTCACCGGCACCCTGACCCTGTTCAGACCCAAAACAGTCAGCAGCCTGTCCTCTGGGCCTGCCGGGCAGCCCAAAGCCAGGTAAGGAGCCAAGGCTCCTGGGGGAGAAGTGGCTGCCGCCCGCCCTCCACCACCCCCTCACTAGCACAGCCATGTCGTTTCTTGGACTCATAAATCCCAAGCCAGTATTTGATCCCACAAGGCAAGATTGCAGTTATCTGGGTGGATGGGCCTGTCATGGGGCCTGCAGACAAACCACAGCCAGGCTGGGCCGCGCTGGAGCATTAGTCACCAGGACAGAAGTTCTGCACCGGGTCAACCCCAGGGCCAGTCCAGCTCTGGCCTCGGACGGGGCCCCCAGAGGACAGCTCATTATTGTTCTCAGGAACTCAAAGTCAAGCCTTCCTGTTCTTTGGGAGGTGAGGGGGGAGGCAGGTGAGTAAATAAATCTCTCACATCTGTCGGCAGTGCTTTTCAAACGCTAGTGTGCATAGGAATTACCCCAGAGAGTGTGTTATAAATGTAGTTAGCTGACTCCATCTCTAGAGATTCTGATTCAGTGGGTCTTCTTCTAAGATGACCCTTAAAATCTGCCATCACCACCTCAAGGCTGTCTGTGCTGCATCCAAACACTGGTTTCATGTTGTCTAGGCATTGCTCCCCTCCCTCCACCCACAACCCCCAGCCCTGTGTGGGAGGCTGCAGAACAGTGAGAAGGGAGGGCTCTCTGGATTTCTGGCCCAGTGCAGTCCACGCCTCCTGCGTTAGCTCACCTGCGCTGTGTGGGACTGGGACCAAGGAGCAAAGAGGGCCAAGCCCGGAGCCGCCTGGGCCTGACACTGGGAAGCAGGTCAGCTTCTCAAACCATAACATTATGGACAATAATAACATTGATTACCATTAACCGAGCACTTCTACATGCCAGGTACTGTGCCGAGCAGTTTCTGTGCGTTATCTCATAAGGCAACAACCCTACGTGAGAGGTGCCACGGTTCTGCCCATTTATCAGATGAGGTACTTTCCAACCTCAGCTCTATGACTATGGAGGCTGTTCTAAACCCTGTCTCTCCAGGTATGGGCCAAGGACCAGCAGCAATGGTATTTGCGATGGCTTTTAAAATATGTCCACAGAGTCTTGAGTCTCTGCCTGACAAGGGGTGGAGCTTAATTTCTCTCACCTTCAGTGTGGGCTGGAGTTAATGACTCACTTCTGATGAATAGAATACGCAGGAGTGATGGTTTGTCACTTCTGGGATTATGTGTAAGGAGACTGTGGCTTCCGTCTTCAGGGAAGCCATGCCACGAGCTGCCCTGTGGAGAGGCCACGTGGTGAGGATCTGAAGGCTCCTGCCATCAGGGACTGACGTGCCTGAGCCTGGAAGCGGAGGATCCAGTCCGTTCGGAGACTGCAGCCTGCCGCCATTTCACAAGCTGGCTCTTCACTTCATGAGAAAGCCCAAGCCACAGTCATCCAGCTAAGCTGCTCCCAGATTCCTGACCCTCAGAAACTGTGTGGGATAACAAGTACTTGTTGTTTCATACTGCTCAGTTTCGGAGTCATTTGTTATGCAGCCATCGGTAACTAACATAGTATCGTCTGGGAGCCATTGAGAAGTGCAGACCTCAAGCCTCACCCCAGAGGTGCTGCATCAGAAGCTGCAGTTTAGTGAGACCCCACCCCAGATGATTCCCACGCACCTTAAGTTTGAGAAGCACTGTTTTAAGCCACTCCATTCACAGTCAAGAATAGAGGGATGAATACATATCTATCTCCCAAGGAAAGTCTTTTAATCTAGCTCATCTTGTGTCTTTCCTCTTTTGCCCTTTTTCACTCCAGTAAGGAAAGCCAGCATCCTCTGCCCATCGCCCCACCCAGACAGCCAAGTCCCTTGCTCTGCTGAGCATCCTTTCCCTCTGCCCCAGACCTGGCATGTGACAAGTGCCTCCTTGCACAAAAATCTCAGTAAGGGTTGATGGGAAACCACTCAAGGGAGTACTTTAGATGGGAACCCCGGGAGAATCATGGAGGCCAGATAACACACGAATTGGGAAAAGTACCCGAGGGATGTGATGCCATAACATAAAAGTGTGAGTTTGATTCATTTCCTTGACACGGGGCCAGCTCGCCTCTAGGGGTCTCCTCCCTTTGGGGAGTTTTTAGTGACTTCAGAGGCCAAGTCAACATATTGGAGAGGGAGTAGGAAGGGGGTGGAAGGGGATGTTTTGATTTCAAGTTATGAACAGAGGGTCACTGAGAGAACCCGTATTTGGGTGGTTGTTTCTTTCTTGTGTCTGTTGACAATGTGTGCCTGCTCTGGCCGTTGGGCACAGAGACTTCCTGGGGGCCTGAAGGCTAACTCAGGCCTTCAGACTGGGGAGGCAGCCTCCAAACTGGGTTGGGTGTCCCTCCCCTGTGCTTTGATAGCACCCTGGGCTGTCCTCCCTTATGCTGTATATCCTCTGTAATTGCTGACTTACTTCTCTTCCCTCCCACACTGGAAGCTCTGGGAGGGGCCGTGTCTCAGCCATTGTTCCATTTATCAGAGTGTCTGGCACACAGCAAGTGCTCAATATTTTATTTGTTGAACAAATACATGAATGAAGATTCCCTGTGCCTAGAACAGTGCCTGGCCCTTGCTGCGCGTTCAGTAAAGGGTTATGGAATGAAGGAGGGTGTGCTGATCAGTGTCTGGAGAGGTGAGAAAGTGGTGGAGCTCTTGAAGGAAGACCCCGGAAATCCTGGGAAGCCCCTGGAAAGCTGCAGCTGCTCTGCCTGGGTCCGTCCCTCTCACACTGGAGCCGACTGTAGGCTTAGCTAGAGCCCGGCTTTCATCATGCTTGTTGCTCCTCTCACTTCTCTTAACTTGATAAATAGAACTGAACTTTCTGGTCTGAAAGGTGCTGCCTTATTGATTCAAAAGCTGGCAACAGTGACCCCAGCACAGAAACATTTCCTGGGGATCAAATAACCGGCTCCTCTCAGCACTCATCAATCTGCAGCCCGGCTACACGTCCACTTACTCTAGGACTTACTACCTGAACCCTAACCCTAAGTCCCCCAGGCCAGGAGATGGCCTGAATAATTTACTATCATCTTGATTTCCCAGGGTTGTAATTTAGAAGGGCTTGCTGTCTGAGGCAAAACAAAGCAATACCTTGGTTCACTCAAGGTTCTGAGTGGTGCTACTTTCATGGAATGAAAATAACAATCCCATATCAAAAATGCTTTTTACACAGGGAACTCTGCTCAATATTATGCAACAACCTAAATGGGAAAATGTATAACTGAATCATTTTTCTGTACACCTGAAACTATCACAACATTGTCAACCAACTATACTCCAATATAAAATAAAAAGTTTAAAAAAATGCTTTTTACACAGATTTTCTTATCTGGCTTGCATAAAAAGCTAGAGATAACTATTAATACCTCCAGTTCATAAATAAATAAATACGCTGACGGAAGTTGAACAGGTTGTCCTCTAGTACAGATACAATGCTACTGCAGATGATAATAATAAAATAGTAATGACGGTTATTTCTTTAGTGTTTATCGTGTGTCAGGCCCTGTATTTAGTACTTTTTATAGATAATCTGATTAAATGGTCACACCAGTCTTATAGATGATGCATGACTATTACTCTCATCTGACACTTAGCAGTTACTGAACCTTAGAAAAGTTAAATAACTTGCCCAGGATTGTGAAGCAAGTCTGGTTCTCCTAGTTGCTGCTCTGTAAACTCCATTAGGACAGGGACCACATCTACCTAACCCTCTACTGAGCCCTCATGGCCAGCACAGAGCTAGCAGGCAGTAGGGAGTAAGTGCCTAGTTCTTCTGTTTCCAAATCTGACGTTCTTTCTGATTTTCTGTTCCGTCTCAACCATGAAGAAGGCAGGTCAGTGCCATGTGTCAGGAGGCCAGTCAGGCCCATTTCGTATCCATTGCCAAGGCTTTTTATACTCTGAGCCTCAGCTAGCTCACCGTCAGAACGGTCCTTGTTACGGCCGCCATGTATCGAGCAGACTGCACGTGCAGCACTGTTTCAGGCACTCTGTGGGCCTTGCCTGGGTTCCCCACACCACCCTGCAAGGGAGGCATTACTACTTCTAAGAGAGAGGTCAGCTGGATTCAGAAAGTTGAAATAAGTGGCTAAGGTCACGTAGTACCTAAGTGGCAAACCTGAGATGGAAGCCACATGAATGTCAAAAGCGGACTCCACAGTGTCATCTCTCTCTCTCTCTAAAACAGCTCTATTGTGATACAAGAAACCACGTAATTTGCCTATTTGACCTTTAAAATCCACTGGCTTTTAGTATAGTCACAGAGTTGTGCAACGGTCATCACAATCAATTTTAGAACATTTTCACTACCCCCCAAAAGAAACCCCTTACCCATTGGCTACTTCCTACGCCAATCCCTAAGGCTCTCTCAGCCTTAGGCAATCACCAATCTACTTTCTGTCTCTATAGATTTGCCTATTCTGGACATTTTGTATGAATGGAATCATATAATATATGGTCCATTGTGACTGACTTCTTTCAGTTAGTCTAACGTTGTCAAGGTTCATCTAGGGTGTAGCAATATCAGTACTTCATTCCTTCTTATTGTCCCATAATATTCCATTGTATGGATAGACCACATTTTACTTATCCATTCGTCAGTTGGTGGACATGTGGATTGTTTCTGATGTTACGTCTCTTACCCACCCTATTTGCCTCCCAGGGATGTTCTGAAGACCAAATAAAAATTAGGAAAGCATTTTCTATTCTAAAGTGCTGTACAAGTAGGAGACACCAGTTCTTATTGAGCTGATGGAAACAAATGAGGGCAAGTTGGTTTATGTTTATTTGTTTCCAACGAAGCACAGCATATCCTGCAGCAGTAGTTGGAAATTTAGTGGAGGACTGAGAACTGTTTGTGTTCTTATCACTGCTAGTGCCTCTTCAGCATGCCATTCTGTGATAATAGTTTCTATCTTGACTTTTATTTTTTGCTATAAAACAAATGATAGCAAGTGACTCTTTAAGGGAATGTTTTTTATTTGGAGTGATTCAAAAGTCTGGCATTTCACTTTTTATGGAAAACAGATCTATCTTCTGTCACTAAACCAGGGAACTGTTGACTGGAAATAATCTTACTAAACCAATTAAAAAAACTATTCGTGGATCTTTCTCATCAGCAGCTCAGCAATTCATATATCTTTCAGATATCAGAAGGGGCTAATCATGTGTGTGTTACTAAGGAATCCGCTGTGTATATTTTGTAAACACACTTAGATGAGCCCAAGAAGAAAACCAGGACAGTTAGGAAACTTGCATCCTCTTTTCTTCCTTATCCTGGGGTGAAATGAAACAGAAGTGGGAGATTACGTTCTTTTCCTCATCTTAATTGAGCAAACAAGGAATTGTTTCAACTAAGTCCTATAAAGATGGCATATGCCCACAAATATCCCTCGTATATAACACACTTTCGGCTTCGGTTTTTCTGCAGCCAGTCTGAAGGCAGTGTAAAAATGTCCCCGTAAAATCCTTCCTGTGTTCAGCTAGAGGCTGCTTCCACTATTTTCAAAGGGGCCTCTACACAATTCAACAGATTTATTGAGTGCTGACTGTGTCTGGCAAAGGACGTGGAGACAGACATATAGAGAGGTACCAGCCGGAGCATGAGAAAGGTGATCACCAAGACAGGAAGGAAGGACTAGAGTGGGGTGGAGGGGGGGGGGTGCAGAGAGAGAGAGTGGGAGAGAGGCTGTATTGGGATAGCAAGTAGAAGGGCCGAGATGAGATAGGCACGATATACTAACAGCTATTTTTGCTTATACATGTACTGTTTGCTAGATACTATGCCAAACACTTTACACATATTTCTTCATCCAACCAGCACAATTGAATAATGGTAACCACCACCACAAGTGGAACCACAAGTAGGTATCATTATTAACCCCCCTTTTAAGATGGGGACTTACTTGTCCAAGTCATACCCTTAGTGAGTGATGGAATTCAGGCCAAGTTCCTAACCACTGCTCGAAATCACCTCTCAGTCAAACAGAAACCAGCCTACTCAGGATGCTCCATTTAAGAGAATACTTTTTTTTTTTTTTAAAGGAAAATGAAGTGTAATTTTCTCACTGCAAATTAGGCAATTTAGCTCTGAAATCCAAGTGCTGAATATGAAAAGATCAGAGTTTAACACTTTCACCATTTGAGCATTCTTGGGATGCATATGTTATTTTGGTGGCCCTGGGTAAGGCTGGGAAGAGGGTGACTTTTATCTGTGGTACTTCTAAACACCTTCCTTTCTCCAGTGTTCAGGGCTGCTAGCCTGTTCTCTACCACCTTTCAAATGACCTTGTGGTTGCCCATTACACCCAAGCTGTCCTGTGTCCCAGATCCGATATTTGTTTCCTGAGGTTATAGAGGCAGTAGGATCTAGAGCTGGAAAAGACTGAAAGACATTATCTGCTTTAACCCTCCCATTTTGCAGATGAGGAAAACTGAGGTCCAGAGAAGTGAATCACCCCAACTCACAGCTGGATAATAGGTCTTTGATGAATTGTTCCTCCTTATGTATAACTGTTGCTGCTTTTTGGAGAAACATGAAAGGAGCCCACAGAATTCCCTAATGTCTGAGATCAAGACCACTGGCGGTTCTCAAGGTGATTTAGGTGATGTTCAACAGCATTTCACTTCCTGTCAATCCTTCTGGTTCAGGTCAAGGAGATAATTTCCATTTGGCCCTGTGTTTAACACCTAACACTTGGTAATCTCTAAAACAAAGAAAGAACAAAGCTCAGGCTCAGAGTCTCTGACAGGCAACTAGCCAGCAAGAGTCTAATAACCTTGTTTTGTTTTCATTGTACTTATTACTATGCCACTATTTATGGCAAATGATACTGACTTTCTCCTTACAGTACTGATACAACATTTCTCCTAAAATGTATCTATTTATGTTTTTAAAAATTGCTAAACTCTTTTAAAAAAAGATTTATTTCTTATTTATTAATAATAAATTTACTATTAATAAATTAAAATTATTTTTATTATTTATTTTTGGCTGCTTTGGGTCTTAGTTGCTGGCACGGGGGATCTTTGTTGAGGCATGAGGGATCTTTTACTGCAGTGTGAGGGCTTCTCTCTAGTTGTGGCACACAGGCTCCGGGGCACGTGGGCTCTGTAGTTTGTGGCACGCAGGTTCTCTAGTTGAGGCACGTGAGCTCAGTAGTTGTGGCGTGCGGGCTTAGTTGCCCCGTGGCATGTGGGATCTTAGTTCCCTGACCAGGGATTGAACCTGCGTCCCCTGCATTGTTAAGGCAGATTCTTTACCACTGGACCACCAGGGAAGTCCCGAAAATTGCTAAACTCTTAAGCAAATAATATTTCAGACGGTTCACAAATACGATAAAAATCTTCATAATGGTAAGCAAATGACTTAAAAGCAGGAGACATTGCTGTAAACCATTTGAGTGGCAAAGAGTCATGATTTGGGCCCCTATACAGGCCCCTGAGGCAGGCATATCTCAGATCACACTGCCTAGCTCCTTGCCTATTACGAGAAGGGTCATCTTTGTGTGAGGATTAGGGATAAATTCATGTTGACAAATCACTTAGCCTCATCCATTGCCCGCCCCAGGATCCTAACATTCCCATGGTCTGGCTTCTCCCTGGTGTGCCCATTTGTTCCTCTTCCCCCTCGCTACCCACTTTTCCCTCTAATCCTGCAATGACCTTAAAGTTCCCCTCTCTTCTCACTGTAGACTCAGACACTAAAGATGCCAGATACCGCAAAGGAATTACTTCACACGGAAGAATGGTGAGTCACTGTGGCCTCCCGGACCAGACTTCAGTGAATGAAAGAATGCTGTGTGGGGCAGTGAACGATGCTGGTCTGGGGGCTCCTCACCCTGCCTCTCGGGAACTTGGTGGGCCTCCATCTCTAGGCCTCAGTTTCCTCAGCTCTATAACAACTGCCCCGCTAACCCGGAGGACTCTGGGAGTTCAAATGGTTCTGTCCTTCATTGATCTCACCTCTTGGCTCACAGGGAAGGTGGGATAAAGAAAGGAGGAGAGAGGAAACGGTGACGGAACAGGGGTTTTCCTGATCTGTGAAATGGGAGAGAGACGTGTAGCCAGTTAGAGGCCCAAACTCATAGGGTTGTTGTCAGGATTAATTAATTAAGACAATGTCGGACTTTCCTGTGGGTCCAGTGGTTAAGACTCTGAGCTTCCAATGCAGGGGATGCGAGTTCTATCCCTGGTTGGGGAACTAAGATCCCACAAGCTGCGTGGCATGGCCAAAGAGAAAAGTAAATAAATAAACAGATTGTCTTAAAAAGAATAAAAGCTCAAATTAAAAAAAAAAAAAGACAATGTCTAAAAATGTCATACCACAACGCCCAGCACACAGTAGGTGCTCGAACATGATGGCTAGTCTCATTGTCGTGGGACTGCTGAAGAGGTGAGCCACCTTCTAGACACAGTGGAGGATGCTGAGACGTAGCAGGCTTCACCCAGGGTCCTTGAGTGGTGGAGTCATCCCTCAACCTGGACCGGCCTCTGTCGAGTCTAGATGGAGAATGGGCCCATCCCCTTCCCCTGGCTCTGACCAGGGACAGAGGGCACAGTCAGAAAATTAACACCAGGAAGAGAGTTAGGGGATTGGAGGCCCCTGTTTAGAGAAAAAAAAAAAGACAAGGAACTAGGCAAAGGTCAGGAAATCAATTTTTCTTTTCTCCTTACAGATCTATAAGTTTAGAGGCTTGTAAAGGTCAGTGTTGTTTTTTTAAAGTACCTCCAGGATTTACATCCTGAGTAACACTTGGTTTCCTCCATGGTAAACATGAAGATCCAATTAGTTTTCCCTATAATTCAAAGAGATCCGAGAAACAGGGACCTTTCCGGTTGGAGTCAGTTTGGCTATAAAGTTTCTTGCTACGTTATTCTGAGGATGAACTTTAATCCATATCTTATCTCCTGTTTGAAAATGAACATCCCTTTTCTTCTTATCATAATGTTTCTGCTTTCTTTTTCACTTTTTCCCCCCTTTTCTTAGGAGCCTTGGCCATATTCCTTTTTGGCAATTAGAGTGGATTCTTCATACTTAGTTATGTGCTGCACTCAGTTACCTTAAGAATTTTTCTCCCTGACTTGACTCCAGAAGGCATTTTAAGGTCCTGTCAAAGCAGAATGTTGCTGGAACCTGAGCTTTCTGGGCCCCGATTCTAAGTCTTTTACAGTGACCTGAAATGATGATCACTGAATATTTCTCTTTTTTATGGCATCCTTGGTCAGGGATGAAATCACCGATGCAGCCGTTCCATGAACCCTGTTTACAAAGTCTGCTTCTCAGTCTCTGGGTTTCTCCTTTTCCCTCTGGGTTTACTAATCCATCCTGGTCTGTCCCAGGGGACTGCAGGGTGAGGTGGGCAATTGCCAAGTACAAACACTGCCCCCCTCCCCAGGGTGGGCTTTCTCCTCATGCTGTGCTGGTGTGCTGCCATGAACAGGGCTAGTTCTGGATTCCTGGGGTAAGAGGATGGGTGTGTTCTTCACCTCCTTTCATGGAGGGTGAGAATCAGTGCTCCAGGCCCTTCTGAAAGGCAGGACCGAGCTTTGAGTAAGAGAGTCTGTGCATGAGCTAAGAAGTTGTGCAGTTGGAAATCTGCAGGAATATTATTTTGTTCTCTTTTGACCAAAAGAAGAGGTGTGAGCTCTTCAGCGACAAGAGAATGTCTTGTACAGAGATCATTTGGAAGATTTGGCAGGAGACACTGGTCCTCTCTAGCACAATCCCCAGTTGACTGAGGATCCTGATAATCATAATAATTAGCATCTACTGAGTGTTTACTATGAACAGGCCCCATTAGAGGCACGTTACATGTATTATCTCATTTAATCTCAGAGCCTCCCTACAAGGCAGATACTATCATGGTCTCCGTTTTACATACACAGAAACCAAGGCACAAGCAGTTTAAGTAACTTGTTCAAAGCCCAATAGAGTTAAGTGGCAGAGCACATTACATGTGGCAGTTCAATACATCGTTTTTTCTCTATCTTTGATGAGAGAAGAAAAGGATGATGGATGACCACGCACCTACCCATATGGTTCATTTATGGAGAGGTGTTTTCGCTTTTGCCTCTTAAAAGATTGCCATTTGGTTTTCCTCTTTGCCTGTCGCCTAACAGTCTAGATAGGAAGTATATCAAATCAGAATGCATTCTGAAGTTGCAAAGAACAGAGAATCCAACTCAAACTGACTTTAATAAAGGAGATTTTTGCCCTCACGTAATGGCAAGTCCAAAACTACAGTGATCCAACACCTCGGTAACGTTATCATAGGCTTAGTTTCTTTCTGTCTTTCTGTTCTGCCTTCTGAGGCATGTACTTCTTCCAAAGGCTAATTTACTTCATGGTGGCAAAATAGCATTCTTGGCTTCATATGTGAGTAGCTGAGAAGGTAAGAGAGCACTTCTTTTCCGGCATTCCAAGCAAGAATCCAAAGATTCACTCTGGTTGGACAACTTAAGTTGTAGCTAACCCTTGAGTGGAATCCTCCATTCAGTTCCAGGGGAGTGGAATTTATTGACTGACTTAAGCCAACCAAGGATCACCCCTATAAACAAGGGAAGAATCTGCTTCCACTGGCTACATGGGATATAGAGAGAGGTTGGATACCCAGATAAAATCTGGGTACAGTCAAGAAGGGGAGAGCATATCAACAGAATGAGCACTGGGTAAATAATTCGTATCTTTGAATCATTTAAAGATAAAGCATGCTTGTGGCTGAAAGTGATAGAATGCCCAATGGCTGAAACGTAGGAGATGATTAATCTCACTTTGCATGAAATGTGGAAGCAGGCCATTCCAGTGGGTGTAGTGGCTCAGTGATATTCCCAGGGACTTGGGCTTTTTCTCAGTTTCATGCTCAGTGTTTCAGCAATGGTCACAAATGGCTGCTAGAGCTCCTGGCATTACCTTCTCAAATGTGGCCCAAACAGGAAGAAGCAGGAAGAATGCAAATAAAAAGGCTCTCTGCCCATGCACCTTGTCTTTCACTGAGGTAAGAAAAATCTCTCCCTCAAATATCCCAGCCATCTCTCTCTTCATTCCAACTGGCCTGACCTGGATCATAGGGCCATCGCTAGCTGCACAGGAGGCTGGGAAAGTGAATACCTGCCATATTCAGTCTCTGTCATGGGAAGAGACTGGCAAGGAAAAAATGGATGGAGAATGGCCTTGGGTAATCATCTAGTAATGTCTTGTTTTGGTAATTTTGTGCAAATGAAGTGAAGGCCTGCCCTAAGATTTTACTAGTATCCATTACAGAGAATCTGTAAAGTCTGGCTTAAGGTCTTTTCAGCAAAACTCAGACTCACAAGTCGTTAGCATTCATCCATACTATCTTCGAATACAAAGTTCAGTGTAGCATTAGGTATTCAAGTGTTGACATCAATGAGAGGTTTATCGGAAACACATTTAGGCATCAGCCTACTTTACATTGTCAGCAGTCAAGGAACACCTCACACCGAGTTAAAAATCAGACATCGAAAGTAGGCCTATAAAAATTGGAAATTCCAGTATAGACTGTTAATTAATCTGAAGTTTGCTTTTCCGAGATGGTGAAAACATTTCTCTACTAATTAACTGCCTAATCTTCAGGGCTATAAGCTCAGTCTCAAAGTACATTACAAATATCCTATCACTCAGTAAATTGCAGCTAGTATCAGCAAAATATTTTTGGCTTATTTGAGGACTGGCTCAACGAGGCCAAGAAAGTGACTCAACAGATTAGAGAAACGGTAGAGTGAAAGATGCTGAGAGCAATCTGATTACACGCATATACATCCATTATGTTTTCAGTTTCGAACTATTCCAACTGTGGAGATTTTTTTTCCTCCTAACTTCCTTTGAAAAATGACATGAACAAATTTTTCACTGCAGTTGGAAGCAGATTCTGTTAGAAGAAAGAGGCCAGTACCCGGGGAAACTGTGACAAATGAATCTGCTAGGAGGAAAGAAAAACTTAAAACATTCAGAGAGCTGAGGATCCGGGAGTAATTGCAGTTTGGCTGGGTAGGGCCAATGTAGACTTACATTTAGTACTGACTCACAACCAACATGTCATGGTGCTTTAGCATTTATGAGGCATTTTTACTTACGCTGCCAGTTGGCCGAGGCTCTAATATATCTCCACCAGAGCCTATTTGGTATGTACAATTACACTGGGATGTAATAGGTATTATTTTTGGCAGCCCAGCAGGTTATTCCTCATCTTCCCTTTCTGGCAGCTGATTCAGGCCTGGCCAATCATTGTATCCATTCACCTGAACCCATGGAGGACCAATCAGGGTCTTCCCCTGGGATTTTGACATACAGCCAATAGAGTTACCCATCCACCTCATCAGCACCCCATGCTGCAAAGCTGGAAAGTAAGACTGGAGCTGTAGAGGAGAATAATGGAGATGAAGAGAGCTTAGCAACTCTTTTGGACCCAGGATCAATCTTTGCCAGATGCCAGACCCCTTGGGATGTCCTAGTTAGGTGAGCCAAAAAATTCCATTTCTGGCTTATCTAGTTTGGGTTGAGTGTCTGTCACTTTCATAGAAAGTCCTGATTGATGCCACCATTTAAAAAATCTACAATCCATCTTTGCACGTTCAGCTTGAACTGAGGCTCTTTGACACAGTCTCCCCTGACGACTCTCCTCCTACCCCTCTTCTTTCCAGTAGCCACATCACTCACTGATTGTACCAGCTGGCACAGTGTCAAATGCAATCGTAATATTCTGTGATTTTTCAAATGTCTTTTTAGCTGTATTGTATGTAAAGTCTTATGGGAATGGATAATACAGTCCCCAGTTAATAAACAGGAGAAGTTCTGAAAGGATTTTTGGAAGTTGTTTGGTTAGAACTTGAAATACATGTCTCCAGAGAAGTAATATAAGCAATGGTTAAATTCCCAGGCTAGCTCACAAAAGCCTATTTTATGAAAACGTGTGTACAATGGCAGAAAATCACAGAAGAAGTATGCAGAAAACTACTGCTTGGAAAAAAGTAAGTTTGATTTGAGGAAACCAGGAGGTAGAAACAGGCTTTTCTGGACTTTCTGGAGAAGCTTTAGAGTTGTGTTGTTCTTCTTTTTTGAAAATCAGTTTCGATTTTTACCAAACTTATATATTCACATGGTTTAAACAGTCAAACAGTTCTCCAAGATATACCACAAAAAAACAGCAGTTTCCAAACCACTCCATCTCCTCAATTTTCTGTTTTATTTTGCAGGCAACTACTTTTAAATCTTATAGTTGTTTATTTTGGTATTTAACACATATATCTAAGTCACTTCTTGAGTTTTCTTTTTCAGGCATTATCTGTTGATTTCCATTAAGGCATATAAGAATTCAGTTTCCATCCTCACCTGCCCACCCTGGTACGCAACACTCACACCCTCATCTTCTTGATGCAGATCTAGCATAAACCTTTGGTTAGATCGATATTTAGTGTTCACATTATCACGACTAGATAACATGCAATTCACTACTGAGTCACGTAGTACAAAAAAGTATGAAGATTACTTTCCCTTTGTATCACAACACTAAGTTTTCCTGGGATTAATAATTATCTTATTTTTTGTTTGTTTGCTTAAGTCGTTTTAAAATTTAAAAAAACTTTAATTAAAAAATTTTTAATTGAAGATTTAAAATTTTTAAAAATTAAACATTTTTTAACATTTTTAATAAAAAAGTTTAAAATTAAAAAAAATTTTTAATTAAAATTTTTTTTTTTTGGCTGCGTTGGGTCTTTGTTGCTGTGTGCGAGCTTCCTCTCGTTGTGGCAAGGGGGGCTACTCCTCGTTGCGGTGAGCGGGCTTCTCATTTCAGTGGCTTCTTTTGTTGTGGAGCACAGGCTCTAGGCACACGGGCTTCAGTAGTTGTGGTGCACTGGCTCAGCAGTTGTGGTGCACGGGCTTAGTTGCTCTGCAGCATGTGGGATCTTCCCAGACCAGGGCTCAAACCCGTGTCCCCTGCATTGGCAGGTGGATTCTTAACCACTGCGCCTCCAGGGAAGTCCCTGATTAAGTTTTTATGTAATTATTAATTTAGCTTCAAATTCTCTCCCTGTTAGCTGTATATCTTCTCAGTAAGTTCAGAAAAATATCATGTCTTCTATCAATTTCATCTTTTTGGAAACTTCACTCCCTGCACCTTCTGAAATGGTTGTTTCCTGAGCCTGATGCACAGCCGCTATCCCAGGATCTCCCTTCTTCGTTACCCGGGGGATTCCTTTGCCTTACTCTTGAGTCGGATCTCTTGCTTCCTGAATCCTAACTTTCCTCTGTCTTGCTTCACTCCCTCATTTGGGCGGCGTACTTTTTCCTATAGGAGCTTTTTCTTCCTTTTGGTAAACTTAACATAAAATTTACCATTTCAACCATTTTTAAGTGGCATTAACTATACTTACATTATTGTGCAATCATACCACTATCCATCTCCACTTCATCATCCCAGATGGAAACTCTGTACACATCAGACAACAACTCCTCATTCCTACCTCCCCACAGCCCCTGGTAACCAATGTTCTACTTTCTGTTTCTATGTATTAGACTATTCTAGGCACCTTATATAAGTGAAATTGTACAATAATTGTCCTTGAGAGTTATGAGAAGTATAATTTTTGAGAATATGCGTATCCAAAAATTATCTACTTTATCACTTAATAATAACTTGGCCAGGTATATAATTCTGAGTTGCATGAACTTTTCCCTTTTAATTTTGAAGGCGCTGCTTCAGTATATGATATACCCATTAGGATCATGGGCTCTGGAGCCAGTCTGCCTGTTTCAAATCCTAGCCTTTATTACCTCTGTCATTTGGGCAAGTTTGTCAGCTCCTTTGTACCTCAGATTTCTCACCTGTAAAATGAAGGTGATAATAGCACCTATTTCATAGGGCTGTTGTGAGGATGAATTGTAAAGCACTGAATACAGTACCATATAGTTAGAGTCTACCTGAACTATTAGCTACTATTGCCTTGCAACTTCTGCTGCTGCTGAGAAGTCTGAAGCTGTTTTGGTTCTTGATGCTTTCTAGGTCACTCAGTTCTTTATCTTTAGAAGTGGCTAAAATCTATTTGTACAAATATTCTGAAATTTTATAAGGATGTTCCCTCATGTAGGTTTATTTTCTGGGCACTCAAGAGGTCCTTTCAATCAGGAGACTCATGTCCTTCAATTTGGGGAAATCCTATTGATTAATTAACTTATTTATTTAATGACAGCCTCCCCTCTATCTTTTTCTGTCCTCTCTTTCTGGAACTCCTATCATTTAGTTGATCTGGCCTGTCCTTTATTTTCACCTATATCGTTTATCCCTAGTCATTGTTTTTCGTATAGTTAATGTCCAAGAGCTCTGCCTTGTTCTCATTTCCCTTTTTTTTTTTTTTAACAGCTTGTTCTTGTTTCATGGGTGCATATACTCTTTTATCTTTCTGAGAATTTTCATGAAAAAGAAACAAACGGGTTTTCTTTTCCATTAATAGGCTTTGTTTTTGCTGTCTGCTCTACCATCTCTTTAACATTAGAATCTTTCTTCTTACAAGAAGTAATTCTTGGTATCTGCCAAGTGGGGCAAAAAAAAAAAAAAAGCTAATTGGAAGTTGTGCGTGTGTGGATGGGGTTTGTCAGCTATGGGCTTGGATCTGATCAGGAGCCTGTCATGTCAGTATCTTTTCTCTTTTCTCTTTGGCGGGCCAAATTCACCAGAGAAGAATTCTGCAATCTCCTCTCTGGAAGACGTATGTCAGGCTTCCAGCCTGCTGGAGAGGGCTTGGGCAGTATTTAAATTTTCATTTAATCCTCTTGTTTTTAATGCACGTAGCCTCTCCGGGAAAGAAGCCTCCAGTGTTTTGCTGGGGTGGAGGACGGTCACCCAGCTGTAATGACTTGGAGAGGACATTGAATTGCTTCTTCAGTAGCCTTCCCACTACAGCTCTGTGTTCTGTGGTTTTCCAGTTCTGCAGTGCAAATTAGGATTCTTTTCAAGTGTTCATTATCATCAGCTTAGGAGTCTGCTTTCTTGGGTCTTCTGTCAGTTACCACTAGACTTTTTTTTTTTTTTTAAACAAGAAGAGAGCAATTGTTCATGTTGCACTTTTCACTTTACTCATCAAGAACATCTCTCCAAGTCAATAAATATTCTTGAAACTATGTTAATAGTTGCCTTGTATTCCTTCATATAAATGTACCATCATTTATTTAACCCACTTTCTACTGCTGGATAAATTTGGGTTCTTTCCAAATTCTTTCTATTATAAGCAACTGTGTGTTGAACATTTTTGTTGCAAATGTTCTGTTTATGCCTTTAATTATTTCCTCAAATTCAATTCAGTGCTACTTCTGTCAGCACCGTCAATACTTTTGACCGCTCATTAGTCCCATGAGATGCTTTGTGAAATAGGTTCTGCAAACAAATACGTTTGGGACTGCTGAGATTCTGTGTGGGTCTCGGTAGTTTAAAAAGCTCCATAGGTGCCTTTGTTGTGCAGTTCAGTTTGGAAACCATCTTGATCACAGACTCTGCTTCTGTTTCACCCAAGAAAAGCTGTGCTGTTTGAGGCCTGAGTGAAGCAGTATTAGAAAAATTGGCAGGTGTCCTAGTCCCTTTGGGCTGCTATAATAGAACTCCATAGACTGGGTGGCTTACAAACAACAGAAATTTATTTCTCACAGTTCTGGGGACTGGGAGTCCAAGATTAAGGCACAGGCAGATTTGGTGTCTTGCGAGAACCCACTTCCTGGCTCATAGGCACCATCTACTAGCTGCATCCTCACATAGAGGGACGGGGGCAGAAGCTTTCTGGAGCCTCTTTTACAAAGACACCAATCCCGCTGGCCTCTGTTTTCATGACCTATCATCTCCCAGAGGTCCTACCTCCAAATACCACCACACTGGGGATTAGGTCTCAACAAATGAATCTGGCAGGCAGTGCAGGGGGAGCGGGTAGGGGACATAAAACATTCAGCCTCCTGTAGCATGGCAGGAATATGTGTGGCTCAGAATGACAAACAGGGGCTTCCCTGGTGGCGCAGTGGTTAAGAATCTGCCTGCCAATGCACGGGACATGGGTTCAAGCCCTGGTCCAGGAAGATCCCACATGCCGTGGAGCAACTAAGCCTGTGCGCCACAACTACTGAGCCTGTGCTCTAGAGCCTAGGAGCCACAACTACTGAGCCCGAGTGCCACAACTACTGAGCCCATGCACCACAACTACTGAAGCCTGCGTGCCTAGAGCCTGTGCTCCACCACAAGAGAAGCCACCGCAATGAGAAGCCCGCGCACCACAACGATGAGTAGCCCCCACTCGCCGCAACTAAAAGAAAGACGGTGTGCAACGACGAGGACCCAACGCAGCTAAAAATAAATTAAAAAAAAAAGACAAACAGCCCAAACAGCCCTTTGTGCCTTAGCACAAGGCACAAAGTATAGCCCACCTACCTACCCTCAGGATGTGCTCAGAGCTCTATACAGCGGGAAGTAATGCTTTTGGCATAATTTCGTTTAAAAAAGTTCATGAAATAAGGCACAGTTTGTTTGGAAGTCAAACTTTATAGTCTACATTTGGAAAAAAATAAAACAGAAAAAAAGAATGTTTAATACCGTTGAGAATTTTGAGAGAGGGCTCCAGATAGAAAAACAAGCACCATTTCAGCAATGTCAAACAAAGGGCCAAGTCTAGTAATTCTCAAATTATAGTGAGCAGACACTTCACAAGGCAAGCTTGTTAAAAATGCAGATTTCTGGGCTCATCGCTCGTAATCTAACTCGTCATCTATAGTGTAGGCCCTAAATCCGGAACCTACAACAAGGATTCCCCCAGAAATCTGCTGTAGGTGGTTCGTGGACCAAAATTTGAGAAACTGGCATCGGCAGTATTTTGCCAGAAATCACTAGGGTTGCTTGAATCTGGAAACTTCTCTGGAGTTTCCTTGTTAGTTGTCACAGGATCTTGGGGTTAAGGCTGAGAACACTTTTTCCCATCAAACAGGGCACCAAGCCCAGAAGATGTGCTGGAGTGACCCACTTTGGAGTGGTTTTTACGGAGCCCAGTGTGTCAGGCAAACGTTTGCAATGGAAGGGCTTTCTAACCTTGTCTGGCTGGCTGTCTATTTCCTGGGCTCACCTAAAATTCATGCAACCCCCTCAGAAAACAAGGCTGAAAGGCTATACAGACCCTGGCAAAGGACTTCAAAATTTTAAACAGCAATTAGAGAAAATGAGAAAACTGGTCGGCTTGATGTTTGGTCCAAGGAATAGGAAAATGGCTACTCAAAATTCGGAAGCACATTTTTGGGGTCTTTTTGTTCCTCTCTGCACCTTAACTTTTTGTGCCCTAACATGCTCCTCTTTCATCTGAGGCCTGTCTCCTACTCTAGAGTGTGATCAAAGCGCCAGCACTCCAATCTTTGACCCTAATAAGTAGCCAACGCCCTCACAGACGCTGGGCCGGATTTGGCGTTCGGGCTGCGGCGTGAGGCTTTCAAGCGCTCGCACGAATTTTACTGCGAGCTCGAAAAGGGGGCGCCGCCTTCGCGGCCCAACTGTCCTCCCCATCCCCAACTGTTGCCCCTTCCGGCCACCGGCTGCAGCCTTGCTCGGCTCCTAGGCTCTCGGGTCAACGGTCGCGGGCAGAGAAGCCCACGGAGACCTCGCGTAGAGCAGCCCCGCGTCCCCGGAAGCTCAGGCTCTCGGGCGCCGGGCTGCGGCGTTCTGGGAGGTCGCTCTGAGCGCTCCGCGGCCCGGCCTACCGCATCACTCACGACCGGTCCCCACCGGGCCGCCCCGGTCCCTGGAAGACAGAGGGTAAGCACTGCGCATCCCGTGAACGTTCTGGAAGCCGGCGCGGGGCCGCGGGCGAGCCCCGGGAGGGAGTCGGGGTCTCCGGCGGCTCCTCCGCGCGCCCCGGGCGCAGGCCACTGTCTGGCCCGAGCCCGCCCGCGTATCAAATTCAGATACGCGGCGGCTGTACGGCTTCCCTCCGCTCCTCCCCGCCCTACAGAGCGCGGTGGACCTGGGGGCCTTTCATTGCGCGCGGAAAACGCTCCTGCATGGCACTGGGCGGAAAAGCCCCTGGGCACTGGCTGTGTACCCCCAGCCCAACCTCACTTTCTGCCCTTGTACACATTGCCCTTGCCCAGCCAGGCCGCGTGCCCGTCTCGACAAGTTCACCCCCGCTCGCCAGCCAGAACCAACTGCTTGCTTTCTCTTTGCTCAGCTCATGAATCCCCTCTAGAAAACAGACCGGAAGGGGGAGCTTTGGGCCTAGAGAAGGCTTCTCTGTCCCAAAAGGCCCGCCTCCCGCGCACCTGGTTTTAATAAGAGCCTAGGGAGAAATACGGCCAGGGACCTGAAGAATCCCCAAGAAATTCTGTCTAGAGAGAGAAAGAAGGGCGCACACGGATTGTACTTGAGCAGGCGCAGTCACTGTACAAGGTTGTAAAGACCTCGTGCACTTTTCAACTTTCTTTGGCTTGGAGAGGATGTAGATGGTAGTGATGTTAGAAATGGGATATAAACAGCAGTTAAAAACACATCTATTAACATCAGAGGACAAGGAGATTGCACAGTTGTGCACGTGTATTCTTTTCTACCCAGTTTTAGTAACAGAAAAGGAATATTGAAGACAACCTTGCCCCTGTCCCATATTCCCCACCGCCTAGTCCATGTGCACACAGATGTTGACATAGTTGCATTTTCAGAGGTACACGGCATTCTTATTTCAAATTCTGGAACAAGGGAGGTGAATTACCTCCTAACAGAAGGGAAGTCTTCTTTAGTTCTGAGCAAAAGATCTCTCAGTAGTGAGCTGGAAGTTACAGATTGTATCATGCTTTCAACCTATGTTATAAAAGTTTAAAGGATAAAGGACATGAAAGGCTTTTTTAAAAGACCCTAGTGAGACATATATATTCACACACATTTTCTTTGCTCTTCAGTTAAAGCCAAGAACAAATTTTCCAATATAGCACTTTGATCTTTGCACCCTTAAGAACTCAACTCTACCTTGTACTAGAATTTTGAGAACATTAATTTTTCAGCAAACATTTCTTAAACCCCTAATCAGCGTTAAACCAGAGAACTCATGGTTGTACTGATGTCCCCTCTGCTTGGAATGATTATCTCTTGCCTTTGCTTCCCTTGCTCGGCCTAACTCAGATCTCTGCTCCAATATCCGTTTCCCTGCCCACCGTCATGCACCAAAGATACTTTATTTCTTCAAGGCACTTACCACGATCTGAAATTATTAATTTGATTATTGCCTAGCTCCACCGCAGTCATTTGGGGACCTGGCTGTTTTATTTGCTGTTAATGTCCTAGAACCATACACTGGCCAGCTCCCGGGGTCTACCAGGACTCGTATTTAGTAAATACTAAAAACAGAAAACAAAAAAAACCTTTGCAGTTTAGAGTGTAGCCTTGGGAGCATTTGCTAAGTGATTGTGACCCTCAAGGAAACGTCTCCTGCCCCCCCCACCCCCCCTTTTTCCCTGGGTAGCTTGGGTGCAGCTGCTGTGTGACCCACTGGCCCTTCTAAGGACCCACGCATGGTGACCCACCAGCCCCAGGAAGTAGGCCCTGGAGGCAGCTCAGGCAGTTTTTCTGGGTCCAGATCTTGGACCAGAGAGCGAGTGGGATTCTCCCCCAGAGGGCTGGGACTGCTGGCCACACAAACCCCCTGACCCTTTAGCACTTCCTAGTGCTTGGCTGCATGCATAAGGTTCCAAAGTTCATGGTGGGAGCTGCTTATGAAAGATGCGCTGTTATTGTTGGACTCCCAGCACAGGGAATAATTAGGGGAGTGACATGCGCTAAAGTCGAGGTCTTTCCTTGTGGGCTGGGTCATTCATGAAGCCACGACTGGCCTGTTGCTGGCAAAGGCTCTGGATTCCTACGTGGTTCACTTCTTGGAGGAAGCCTCGGTGAGGAAGACGCTGGGAGTGGGGGCAGAAAAGTTTGGAATCTTCCGTGGTTCCTCGGGGATTGATTGTGGTTGAGAACCACCTTGGGCAACACCGAGGTAGAGCGTCTGGGTCCGCTTGCCTTTCCTCAAGGCCACTCTGGGCTCCCGGGGCCTTACAGGCTGCCCTGCACGTCCTGGGGGCTGAGTTAGCGACCGCAGCAGGGGGAGGAACCCCGAGGTTCTGGAAAATGCCAGTTGCCAGCAAGGAAGAAGCTTTTCCTTAAGCTCTGCAGTGCCCAGCATGGTGTTTGGCACATGGTGTGTGTTTAATAAATGTTCATTCAAGTATGAAGCGTGAGAGTGCGCTTCGAACTGTGTTTCAAGCCTGGCTGTGTCGGTGGACAGGGACTCTCGAGGCATCCCCATGGCCCACACTCCTCACTGTAAGATGCGAAGAATGTTATCCACTTCATGGGGTGCTTTTGAGGGTTAGATGGAGTAAATACTAGAAAGTAGTATACTCAGAGCTTGGCACGTACTAATAGAGTAGGTGCTAGCACATTTTTTAAAAATGCAATATGGGAAAGGTAGCAGTTACCTCGCGGGGGAGAAACGGGAATGGAGTCAGGAAGGGGCACACTGGGGACTTCAAAAGTAACCATCGTTCTTTCTTTCTTAAACTGGGTGGGTTTTGTGATATTGCTATTCTTTATACTTTATGTCTTATAAATGTTTTAGTAACTGCTCCATAGATGATAAAACATTAAGACTGCACACTCTGATGTCTCCTATTTATGTGGCCTGTCTTCTTCTTGCACAAGCTTATGAGAGAGGAATTATTATTATTTCCAGTTTACAGATGTGGGAACTTAGGCTAAATAACTTGCTTAAGTTATACACAGGTAAATAAGAGATCCCGGATTTAAATCAGTCTGTGTTCTTGACCGCTCTGTATGGCTTTCTTATGTGTTGCTGATATAGCAGGTTGTATCTACGCTTTAGAAATAAGGAAATTCATTACCCTACCAATGGTCCACTGACACAGAATTGCACATTATGACTTATCTGTGTGAATCAGTATATTCTCAACTGTGTGAAACCAAGACAAAATATAGAAATAAGCTTGATCCAGAAATGGCTGATTGCAAATTGCCACTTCTCACCCTCTACTTGAAATTTTATATTCATCAAAACTGCCTACTGTTCTCAGTAGTTCACTTAATAATGAGAAATGCTAAAATGCTACATATTTTAATTTAAAATAAATGCATATAAAATGGGATGCCACTTATATGTGTTTTATTTACTTTTTATCTAAAACACATATGAAATCTCTCTATAAAATATGTATTGGGATTCCATCTAAGATTTCAACAGAAGAAAGGTCTAGGATGCAAGAAAAAGAAAATTGACTATTGCTGGTTTAAGAATATAATTGAGGGGACTTCCCTGGTGGTCCAGTGGCCTTCCAATGCAAGGGGGTGTGGGTTCGATCCCTGGTCATGGAGCTAAGATCCCCCATGCCTCGCAGCCAAAAAACCAAAACATAAAACAGAAGCAATATTGTGACAAATTCAATAAAGACTTTAAAAATGGTCCACATCAAAAAAATCTTAAAAAAAAGAATATAATTGAGGTTTAAAAATTTGATAGTATGAAACAGCTAAATGTCATTCAACAGACATTTGTTAAATGTTTTTTTTTTGTATAAAGCATCGTGTTAGGCACTTAGGGCGAATACAGAGATGAATAGGATAGTTTGATATTCAAAGTTGTTTGTAGTCCTTCAATGTGTAACATGTTAATATACTATTGATTGTTTTGAGACGTGATGCTAATCAAAACTGATTGTATTATGAATTATGAGATTCCAACAATTGAAGTGTTTGGGAGAATGCAAAGCAAAGATCAATGATTTCACAGCAATTCCAGTATTTGAGCTGGACTTCGAAGTTGGATAAAGACAAGGGGAAAATGAGAAGGTTCATTGAGGAGAGCAAATGCGGGGGGGGGGGCGGTTGTTAGGAAATCTTGAGGCCTGCAAGTAGTTCAGTTGACTAGAACGTTAGGTGGGAGATGAGGCCAGGAGGGCAGGTTGGAGTGAGAACCACGAAGACCCTCACTTGCCAGACTGAGGGGTCTGGCTTTCCTGATCCAGTGGGCAGTGCGGAGCCACTGAAGATTCCTAAGCATAGTTGTGACATGCTCAGCGCTTCAGCCTAGAAGCATTCTTCTGATGGTGGTTGTTAAGAGGGAAGAAAACAAGATGTGGAGACCAGTGAGGAGGTTTTGGGGATAGTCAAGAGGGACAATCATAAGGACTTCAACTAGCATGATGGCAGGGGACATAGAAAAAAAAGTTTTGATGGAAGAGGTATGGCTGGAGCTGAATTTATAGTTTGATGACTGATGGAATGTGTTGACAAAAGGAGAAATTAAAAAAGACTCTAGGGCTTCTCTGGTGGCGCAGTGGTTGAGAGTCCGCCTGCCGATGCAGGGGACACGGGCTCGTGCCCCGGTCCGGGAGGATCCCACATGCCGCGGAGCAGCTGGGCCCGTGAGCCATGGCCGCTGAGCCTGCACGTCCGGAGCCTGTGCTCCGCAATGGGAGAGGCCACAGCAGTGAGAGGCCCACGTACCGCAGAAAAGACTCTAAGGATTTGAGATTGGATGCCATTGACAAAACAGAGAAGTCAAGAGGAGGAGCTAGGGATATTTTTAAATAATTAGTGCATGAGGATGTGAGAAAGCTGGAGTTGAAATTTCTATCCTGCAGGACTTCTCTGAGCCTTTAGAGAAAGTATCATACACCATTTCCCCAGCTGACCACAGAAAGCCCCTTTCCTCCTCCCCAAACATTTTTCAGAACGCTGTTTGGAAATGTATCAGCAGACCAGGCCTGCAAGGAAAGAGCAAGCCGAGTACTTTGGACCTTTAACAACATCAGTACCACAGTACAGCCAGGACACACCTCATAGGACACCTCACACCCAGGACGCTGGGTTCTGGGACCCAGGTCAGTTAGTATTTGCCCCTCTCTTCAGGCTGCTGTTCTAGGTACCACTTCATCATGTCTTGGGTTTATAGCAAAGGGAAAGTGCAGTATCAACTTTGAATGGAAGATGAGTGAGAATTTCACACTCTTTCCTGAAGGGTTGGGAAATTTGTGGGAGATTTTGAATTTTCTTAGGAATCCTTTCTCTTCCTCCTGAAGGGCTAGAAGACATGGAAGCCCTGTTTCTATTATTGGTGCGCTGCTACTGTTCTTGTTTAGACATCATTTCCTTTAGAACAGGGTCCTTGGGTTTTGAAACCTCATGTATGTATTTAAAATCATCCAAATGGACTCATCTCTAGGTTTGCTGCAAGCTCTCCAAGTGACATTTAGGGACATGATTCCAGTTAAATCAAAGGCTCCCCTTACCACAAAGTCATCTCCATGATTTTTAAAAAACTATTTTAAACACGAATTTATTTTAACTATTTTAAAATGTATAATTCAGTGGCATTAAGTACATTCACACTGTTGTACAAACCATCACCATTATACATCTCCAGAACGTTTTCATCTTCCCAAAGTGAAACTCCATACCCACTCATTTCCCATTCCCAACCCCCAGCCCCTGGCAACCACCATCCTATTTTCTATGAATTTGATCTCAAGGGACATCATATAAGTGGAATCATACAGTATTTGTCCTTTTGTGTTTAGCTTATTTCACTTAGCAATCCATGTTGTAGCATGGGTCAGAATTTCCTTCCTTTTTAGATGGAATAGTACTCCATCGTATGTATATGCCACATTTGTTGATATCTGTAGACATTTGGGTTGCTTCCACCTACATGTGATCTTGATTAAGTTTTTTAAGTGGTCCCTGCACGGAGCTTCCTTCCGCACAAGTTGGTGATGACTTTTGGGTTTGTTTTAATTATATTTGAGTTGATAAATAGAAAATCACAAATCGTCTCATTAAATCAAGATGTGAAATTGGATTCATTAAACTTTAGAGAAAAAAATGCTTCTTAATCCCTATTTCAAGTGGATTTGGATAGCAGTTCTGGACTTGATTGGAGGGCTTGGTCCCAGGAGCTAACTGGTGATTCCTGGCAGGAGAAAATCCCTCTTGATTTGGGAAGGGACCAGGGCTAGCTCACTGATAGCAGTTCAGTGTTAGGGCCTGCTGTGCTTTCCTGCCTCTTGGTGTGGCCTCAAAACAGTTGGGTAGAAAGGTGGAAAAGTCAGTAGGATGTTTGGAGATCCAGGCTCAGACACCATGGAGAAGAATTTGGGAGTTTCCCGGGGACATGCTGCTTTGGAGGCTGCTGTTGGTACTTAGTTTTGAGTTGGAGAGAACGGATTAGAAGAGGACTTTGGTGGAATGGGGGGGACGTGGAAACTATGAGTCCAGAGGTCAGCTCAGCTTCCCACACTATCCTTTTCTCCTTCCCAGAAGGCTTTTGTTCGGAGAAAACAAAATAATTTTGACCGAGCTATTAGGTTGGAATAATTTCAAGGAAATTTAATGAGGTTTCTTCCCCCTTTGCCAGTCTCACAGAGAACAACCAGCTTTATGATGTGAATCTATCGATTCTCAAATTATGCCCTGCGGTGCCTGGGGGTGCTGCAGTAAACTCACAGGGTGCTGTGAGATAGTTTAAATTTTTAAGGAAAACAGAGCTGTACTCAACATCTGTGGGATGCTCAAGAACCACTAGCTCGCAGTGTTTGTAGTTTCACCATTAGATCATGCTTCATTCCTTTAATGATGTCACATCTTCGCGGAGTTGGGTTTTTGGTGGCTGCTGTGATAAAATCGAGTGTGGGGGCGGAATCAGTGTGGAGTAGGAAATGAGCGGAGCAGTGTCCCATCTGATTCCAAAGTTTAGGAAGTTGTACAGTGCCCAGTAGGTGTACACAGTACATGAATAAGTAATTGCGATCATTTAAGAATGAAATGAAAATTTTTTTTCACTTTATCTGTATTATTCTTTTAAATGGCTACTAAATTACTAGGACATAAATAGTAAGTTGTTTGGATCTAACTACTTAACAAGTGGAACTGGTAGGTATTTCTTTCATCCCAGGGGTACCATAAAAAATTACTGAGACACCACCGGCACCGTGTCCCAAGAGATTTTGAAAATCTTTGCTTCAGTCTATCAGAAAATTCTCAAAGTTGTGTATTTACTTTTAAGTACATCAAATATGGGACTGGAGATGAGATGACAAGAGAAATAAACACTCTGCTTTGAGATTTTTCTGAATTAAATAGCTTTATTTTTCTATTATAAAATTATTATGTATTGATTATTTTAAAAATCCAGAAAGATACAAAATAAAGCCCTCCATGTTACCACCCTCTTTTTCCCTCTCCCCCACTAGAGATAACAGCTGCTAACATTTTGGTGGGTGTTCTTCCAGACTTTGATTTTTCCTGTGTATGTTTAAGTATAGATATTTATAAAAATTGTACCATATAAATTCTATTTTGCTTATCCCTTTTAAAAATTCACTATATTGCAGCTATCTTTCCATGTTAACATGAGTAGAGTTGTAATCACACATAATGTGTATATATTTACTTTAAACAGATTTACAAATATACTTTGAAGGGAGAAAAGCCTTTCGATTCTAAAGGCCTTATTACTGACTGGTGGATGATTCCGCTATTAGAGTAGCTCAACCATGCCCCCTTGTGGCCTAGGGCAATATTTAACATTTTTCTTCAAATTTGTGTGTAAGGCCTCGTAGTCTGACATGGAGGCTACAAAAGTGAATGAAATAAGGTCTTTTTAAGGAGCTTACAGTCTGTAAGAGGAGATGAAATATATAGTTAAATAACTATGAAAGGGAATAACATGTAATTAGACATATCTGAAGAGAGCTACCCATACGAGGAAGGGGTTAGTTCATCTTTGAAGATTAAAGACTTCATGGCAGCAACAACAATGATAACGGATAAGGTGTATTGAGTGCTTATGAACCAGGAACTGCTCTTTGCACTTTTTTATCGAAAAGATAGAATTTCCCTCCTCTAGGCCTTTAAACATGGGTAGAATCTTGTCTTAGAGGAGTGAAGAGGAGATGGAATGAAGACAGGGGACAGTACTCCAGGTGGGGAACTGCAAGAGCAGACTCTGGGAGTTTGTACAGAGAGGAGTGGTGGGCCTTGCAGTGGCCCTTGCACTCACCTTGGAGTGATGTGGGAAACGACATTAGAAAGAGGCAAGTGCCTTGAATCCCAGCCTAAAGGATGTGATCTTAATTCTGTTGTCAGGCAACGGGAGGCAATGATTCAAGGTTTTTGATCAGGGGAGTAATTTTATCAGAGCTGGACTTGGGAAGACTAACTTTTCAGCAGTGTGAAAAATGAGAGACTCAGGGCAGAGGGGCCAGTTAAGAGGCTACTGCAATGGTCCAGGCAAGATATAATGCCCCTCAAGAGGTGCAGCAGAAAATGGAGAGGAGGGAATGAATCTGAGCTTGGTTAGAAAGCCAGCAACGACAGGATCTCTTTCTTGAGTTTTATGTTTTGATTGTTAATGTAAAACACTTCAGTAACATTTTGTGAACTTTGAACGGAGGTCTTCATACCCAGTGGGTTTATTCTACACGAACTAAATAGAATTGATTTGCCAGTGTTCACATGCTGATTTCCTCCCTCTCCTCCAAGAAACTAGTTCTCTTAAGGACACCAGCTTGACCACATTAGCTGACCACATGGTCTGGTCATTCTGGCAGGGCCCAGGTCCTCTGGTAGGGCTCATGATTCCTAGCCAGTCTCTAAATTTGCGATGGTGGCATAGTATTTGGAGAATGGTGTCACAAGATGTCTCTTTTTTCCAATGAATATAAAACCAGAGGGAATGTGCTGATCCTAAGCAAATGGGATTTGGATTAGACCCGAGGAGCTGATTCTAAGGATGGGAGCTTCCTGGAATTGCACGATCAAGGGGGCTGCAGCACACTATTTTGTGGCCACTTAAAAAGATGAGACAATTAATTGAGATGGTTGGAATTTAGTGTGTCTTCCAAAATAATTCATTTTACTTACATTTATGAACGCTTATAAAAGAAATCCTACCTTCAATATTATAAGCAGAGAATCACTAGAGCAGTGATTCTCAGAGCGAGCTCACCAATTCCTTGGCAAGCCATCAGGATCTTCTTGATGGGCTCAAGCCTATCCCATAAATGTAAAGGGTGTTATTTTATAATAAAGAGTAAGACACATCAGCTCACATTTATGCCTTATGAAGCTAATAATAAGTGGATCAGACATCTTCCTCCCAGGTCTTCCTTATCACTGGCTTTCCTGTGCCCGTGTAGGCATGTCCCTATGGAGTATGAGGGTCCCTGATGTAGAGAGAAGTGATTATTTTGACAGCTCTTTGTGCATTTCCCCAGGAACCAGTGAACGTTTCTGCACTTCATGGGCCCTCTTACATATTGTTTCTTGAGCAACTATCTTGAGTTATATCACATTTTAAAGATAAGTAAGTTGAATAGGGAAACTAAGTCAGGGGTTTCTAGGGCATCCAGGACCTAGAATTTTGAAAGATTCACAGGGCTTTTTTATCTGAATGTTAGAGAATATGCTTCTGTTCATGGGCAAAGAGGTGTGACTGAATATAATATATAACATAATATAATGCAGTTCTTGAATTTGTGGATCCCTAATTATCATGCTTGAGCTATTTCAAACTTTGCTGGAGTCATAATTCAAAACTGATCTGTCGTGGGTATACAGCAGTATCATATTCGAAACCCTATCAGATTATAGTTATGTACTTTATCACTTTTTTTTTTTTTCCTGCGATACGCAGGCCTCTCACCGTTGTAGCCTCTCCCGTTGCGGAGCAGAGGCTCCGGACGCGCAGGCTCAGTGGCCATGGCTCACGGGCCCAGCCGCTCCGCGGCATGTGGGATCTTCCCGGACCGGGGCACGAACCTGTGTCCCCTGCATCGGCAGGCGAACTCTCAACCACTGCGCCACCAGGGAAGCCCTTTTATCACTCTTTAACCATTTAAATTACATTCCTGTTAATAGAATCTGTGTTTTAACGTCAGAGGGCGAATTGGTGGATTGCACGGTTCATGTCTAGTTGAGTTTTTATGGCTAATTGGCCACATATATAGTAAGCTAACCCCTCTATTTAGAAGTGAAGGATTTTACTAAAAATGAGCATATTTTTATTACAGGCAGCTTAGTTTCATCTGCTTAAGTCGTTTTTTAAAGATGAACCATTTTTCAGTACAACTGTATCTTAATGTGTTAACTGTATTTTTCAAATGCAGATTTTTTTCACTAGCTTAATGGGAATTCACAGAAATCATAGCCTTTTAATTAAAGCCAGTATGTTTCAGTGCCAGACATTCTGAAGGATTCCAATGAACCAAAAAAGAACACAATTTCTGCACTGGAAGTGTGCATATGGGACCCTTCAGAAGCCTGACAGAAATGCCTGATGGAAGGATTTGAAACAGGAAAAAGATTAATAAAAAGAACGTCAAAGTAGGTTTCAGAACAGTTTCAATAATGTGTGTAGCAAAATAATTTTCTACACCAAAGGGTGGTTTGATTGAAAAACTGTGACTCTTGCCTCGTCTTAATATTATAAAGGCTACATCTAACTTCAGTCCATTTGAACTAAAAAAGCTATATTTTTCAAACCTAAAGCTGGTACAAATGACTATATTTTCAGAAGTAGTTCAGGTGGTCTGACAAGCGAAATTTGGAAGATTGGAAGACAAGGGAACAGAACCTTTGAAATTGAAAAGATCCTTGGAAGTCTGGAGTATACAGTCATTGTAATGGCAGCTGTAAGGACATCACAGGATACATTTGGTTACAGTTTGATCACACAGAAAGAGCCTGTGACCAGAAGTCAGATGACCTAAATTTTAACCCCCGCCATGCACTTAACTATCTGTGGGACTAGACAAGTCATTTAACCTTCCCATGTGTCTGTTTTTTTGGTTGTAAAATCATGGTTATATCTACCGTAACCATCTTATGGTTGTGAGGATCCTAAAACCTTCTTGAAAAGTAATGCTAAAGTGTTATACAAATGGAATTATTTCTGTGGTTTTGAATAACCATGACCAGACAGAGAACATGCTTTATTTGTCATTGCCTCGCTCAAGTGCCTGGTGTTAAGGAAAGACTCCATAGACAGTGCTGAATGCATGGAAGCATGAATGAATGGTTCCTTTCGCTCTAGTTTTATTTTTCTCTGTCAGAGACTCGGGTCAAAAAAATAGAACTGAATGTGTGATTTGGAATTCTTTAGAGTTTTACACAGGTGCATGTGCTGGTACCCATCCAAGTCTGAGACACATGTATAAACACAAACATAGTCTGGTAGACACCCTAGTATTACATGTGTACAGGATGTTTGGTGGGTTGGTTTTTTTTTCCTACAGTACTGGATTTGGCAACTAGAGCCCTGGTAGAAAATGCAACATTTTAAAGAAAGCCAATGACAGTTGTGGCCCCTCCCTTTCCCTTCTCCATCCCCTGCCTCCCCTTCACCCCCTACTTTGGGGCAGCCTACTTGGTCCTCTACCTCCACTCATTGACCCAGTCTCCTCTCCCATCCTGAAGGCCTTTTATGGAGGTTATGGAGGAAGGGAGAGAGGAAGAGAGTCTTTTTGGCCACAGCCTTTTGGAAGAGCAGTGTTGATGATTTTCTCCTCTTTCAGCGAGGGAGAGACAGAGGCTAGGGGGTAATTCCTTCAACAAATTAAATGGTGGAAATTCCTTCTTGCTTGCAAGAAGGGAAAATTGGCTTTAGGTTTCCCTACTGCTTGGGCTTGCAGATCTGTCCCCTGGCCTGCTGGAGCAGAGGAGAGGGCTGGAGCGGGATGGCAGGAGGCTGAGGGGGCGAGGATGCCTGAGTTTATCTTGGTGTCAGGCGTGCACCGTGATGAGGGCTGTAGCGTTTGACTCTCTTGCTGCTTTTCCCACCGGTGAGGGTGGCCCACTCGGTGAGGGAGCATTCTGAAGAATCCCACGTCCAGCCCCAGCCTGCCCTGCAGGAGAGGGAGGCGATGAGATTTCAATCGAGTTAGTTTGAGATTTCAAACGGAACTAACTAGCACTCAGTGACAGGAACCCAGAGGTAATGGAACTTGCTTGAGATCCACCACTCCAAATGGGAAGGGAGATTTGACAGCAGTGATTAAAAGACAGAAAACAAAGCAAAACCCAAACTGTTTCATGTTTGTCTGGCACTGAGCAGAGACTCTTCCATAAAGTTATTACCCTAATTAGAAACTGTCCTCATGTGGTTTGACTCCAGTTACTTAATCACAGAATCCAGAGTCTGAGCAGAAAAAACCTTAAACATAATTCCTCCGAGGCCAGTTGGTTTCAAATGATGTTCCAGGAAGTCCTGAGTGGTGGTGGCAGCCCACAGAGGTTGCTCAGGACCCCCTGGGGGAGGGGGGGGATGGGTTTAGGTGGGGGGTGGGTATGGAGGAGGGTAAAGATGCCGAGAAGGTAGGTCTTCTGGTCTCTCTCCTCACCTGTAGCTAGAAAACTTTTGCTTTTATCTGCTTTATACATCAGTTTTCATTGTAAGATTACTTTTGTCCAAAGAATTCCCCGGTTAGAAGAAAAAAGGCTTCCTTCAAATCCATCCCCCTCGTTTCTGAGATAAAGAAACTGAAGCTCAGACTGGGGAAGTGACAGGCTACAGGCCACAGAGCCTTGAGTGGCAAAGTCAAGACACAGGTCAGATAGTTTGACACCCTGTCCCAAACTGAAGGGTAGAGTTAGCCTCGTGAATTCAAGGTGCCTTTATTAAGCAGCTGTTAGATAGAGTCATGCTGTATGGTTTTCTTCGTCTTCTTCCTAAAAGGTTAATGCAGTTATTGCATCCATTTGGTGCCTTTACTGCCGGAAAAATAACAGCCAGCAGGAGCTTTCTTGGGTTCCGTCGGTAAGAGAATCTCTGCAAGTCAAACACTATTAACTTTAATGAAGCGGCTTTGATGGTGGGGAAGAGACAGCTGACACCACATTTCCCTAACAATAAACCACTCTGACAGATAAAAACAAACAGGCTCAAGATAACGTATAGCGTTTTGAGAACAGGGCCAATAACGAATGCAGACGGATGTGAGTTGGGGTTTGCTCTAAAGCTGTGTCCCTCCATCTGTTGTGGAAACTTCTAAAAGGCAGGGCAGGACGATCTAATCTGGCTTTTACAGAAACCACTGCCTGGGTTATTATAAGAACAGCTCTGGGAGGAAATTTTAAATAAACCGAGCATCACCCTGGGCTCTTTCCGAAGACCCTCTTTGCTCTGATTTAGCCATTGAATCCGAGTGCTGATGGTTTGTTTATCCAGTTCTAGCAACCTGGGTCATATACTCCTCCACCTTCCCTGCCATGGGGTGACCC
The DNA here is from genome assembly GCF_039906515.1 of Pseudorca crassidens. NCBI lineage: Eukaryota > Metazoa > Chordata > Mammalia > Artiodactyla > Delphinidae > Pseudorca > Pseudorca crassidens. Next base: position 26,149,420 of record NC_090304.1, read on the forward strand.
AGCCTGCTGCTGTCCTCTCCCTGGGGCGTGCGCCCAGCCTCCAGAACCGAGCCTGTGACTGGCCAGCATTAGACACGGAGCTGCCGCGGCTTACTCCCTCTTAGCAGAGCCCCCGGAGAACTAGGCCTAAAACAAAAGCCATTAACAACGACAACACCTAAAACAGTCACGGTTAGACTAGGTTTGGTGCTAAAGCCTGTTGGAAGCAGCAAAGAGGAAACTGGTGTGTAATTTTGAGCTCTGACATGATTTGGTCGTTAGTCATTAAATCTAGATTTCATTTAAACTATGGTGACACATATTAGTTTTTAAAAAATGTTTATTTCAGTTCCCTCACCAGGCTGTGTCACTTAACAAAACACCCTATATGACGTCCTTTCATGGGGGGCTGCTTTTATGTGTACGGTGGAGGAGGGTTCATTATAATTATACTTTTGAATTTTTAAGTCATTTTCTACATGTATTTCATGTATTTTCTAACTGGATCTTTACAACTTCTCTACTGAAGTAGATTTTCGATAGTTTCACTGATTTGCCCAGGTTCATCCAGGTAGCATCAGACCCAGCACTGGATGGATTTCAAGTTTTATTCCAGTCTGACGGAAAGCTCTTAAGAGTTTTCTGCGTGTACGTGTGCGTGTGTGTGTGTGCGTCTTGGGGGTGGGGTATGGGGGATAGTGGCTAGAAAGAAGAGCCTGCCTGAATTGCTTATTGAAATCCACAGAACCCTAGTGTAGCCTTACATACGAGGCTATTTTCTCTGAAGTGTCTTTCCTCTACTGAGACAATTAACAAGTTGCCCAAGTACCTGCTTTTATAATGGTAAAAACTATTACATAGCAAGTGCCCATTGTACTAGGCACTTATGCAAACACATAATCATATCTTTACCTTTCACACCAGTTCTAGAGGTGCTCTTAGTACTCTGATGTTCTACATGAGGAAACTAAGGCTGAGAGACCTTAAGTAACTTGCCCAAGGTCATGAAGCTTCTGAACCTGTGCTTGTCCCACTGCACCACACCATGTTTGGGTTTGGGTGTGAACACGTGGTCAAGGCTGAACAACAGGAGACAAAGAGGCCCTAAATTGACCAAACTACACATTAATAATAATAAAAACAATAATAACAATAGTTACCATATGTGCTAGCCCTTATGCTAATATTTCACCCACATTATCTCATTCACTTTGACAGTGCACCCTACAGGTAGAGACTCCCATCGCCCATCAATGCCCTCTACCCCTTCATCCCTTCGTACTTAGCTTTAGATATTAAAATCCCTCTCCTGTTCTGTGATTTGACCATGAAAAAAATTGTATGTTAAATGCATATAGTTTGCCCTGGACATGCCGCCTCCCCCTGCAAGCTAGAGATGACTTAAAGCTGGGAGAGAACCCCACTGGAGATTCAGAAGAACCTTAACAGGCTGAAACCTGCACTGAAACCTGCAAGAATAAAAATATGCAATTCTATATTCAGGGCAAATGTTCAGCTGGAGGCGATGGAGGTCTGCTTTAGGGGTAGCCCCTGTGAAAAAGATACGGGGCTCTTAGGTGTCCACAAGCTTAAGATGAACCTGCTATGTATGGGGCATGGCTACTGAAGCCGCAGATGCAACCCTAGAAATAGTTTTGAACCATGCATTGTCCTGGGATCCCTAAGGAAACTAAGAGGGAATTATGTATTATTTTACAGATGAAGAAACCAGGCATCTATTTATGAGATCACAAGGTGAATTTGGAGTCATTTCCAGGTGATGCGCAGAAATAGACTTGCTTAGATTAAGGTCACCCTCCTTCACCACACAGTTTCTGGTGGAAAAGCAGACCATCCTGTGAGGCGGTGGGCAGACGGAGGTCTGCGAATAGAGGCTGACCAAAAAGTAACCGGCACTCAGGGCTTTGCACGGATTACCTCATTACCACATTCCGGCCTCTTGGTGATCCCATGACATAGTTAATCTTATTCTTACTTTTTAACAGGTTAGGAAACTGAGGCTTAGAGCAGTTCGGCAGAGGCTGCCTGTATGAAAATTTTAATTATACCTGGTGTGGGACTCTAACTCAAAGTCTGAAAGAAAGAGAAAAGTCCCATTGCCCCTTCCCACACTCTTAGCTGAGATCAGATTTCTCTCTGATAGACACGCTAGGAGGACATGGGTTAATGAGGACCCTTACTGCAGGGGTGGGTGATGATGGCTGGGAATTAGTTCTAACCCCTGTGTTCAGGTCCCCGAGCAGTGAAGGGATTCGGGGCCCCAGGAACATACTTCCTTGTCTTCCAACATGAGAATGCCTCTTAGAGGCCCGCGTGACCTCTGGGTTTTGTGGGGTTTTGTAGGAGCCATCCGTGGCAGCCTAGAGTGATTCAGAGCTCAGATTTCTCCCAGGCACTGTTTTCTGTGTATCACAGCGGCCCTCAGGATACTGTCTTCAACTTTGGCCGCTCCAGGCTAACAGCACAACAGAGGCCAGTGAGAGTTTTCAATGAGGGCTGAAAGTAAGAGCTGCGTTAGGCCCGGAGTGTATTTTCCTGATATCCTGGCTTTTCTCACCCAATATTTTTATATGCAGATGAAATGAGAGTAAAATGAACATCAAGGCCTTGCTCAAGGGGGGAAGGACTGCAGTGAAAAGTAGTCTCAGGCATGTGAGTGGAGTGCTCGGTGGGGGAAGCCCCTGCGCACCCGCCTTTGTTTTCCAGGCGGTGAAGGATGCTGGTGCGCACTGGATGTCTGAGCCTTGGCTGTGTCTTGACCCCTTCGGCATGGAGCGCCCCCTTCTGGGCGGCCCTGCATTAGGCAGTAACTGAGCCCCTCACAGCCACAGCCCTGGTTTCCTTTTACCAGGAGGGATACAGGGCCTTTCAAGGGTCTTGCCCTGTTTTGTTTTGTTTGATTGGGACTGTTTTTTTTTTTTTTTTTTTGCGGTACGCGGGCCTCTCACCGTTGTGGCCTCTCCCCTTGCAGAGCACAGGCTTCAGACGCGCAGGCTCAGCGGCCATGGCTCACGGGCCCAGCCGCTCCACGGCATGTGGGATCTTCCGGACCAGGGCACGAACCCGTGTCAGGATTGCAGTCTCAGCCATTCTTTTTTTTTTTTTTTTTAATTAATTTATTTATTTTTATTGGAGTATAATTGCTTTACAATGGTGTGTTAGTTTCTGCTTTATAACAAAGTGAATCAGTTATACATATGTTCCCATATCTCTTCCCTCTTGCGTCTCCCTCCCTCCCACCCTCCCTATCCCACCCCTCCAGGTGGTCACAAAGCACCGAGCTGATCTCCCTGTGCTATGCAGCTGCTTCCCACTAGCTATCTACCTTACGTTTGGTAGTGTATATATGTCCATGCCTCTCTCGCGCTTTGTCACAGCTTACCCTTCCCCCTCCCCATATCCTCAAGTCCATTCTCTAGTAGGTCTGTGTCTTTATTCCTGTCTTACCCCTAGGTTCTTCATGACATTTTTTTTTTCTTAGATTCCATATATATGTGTTAGCATACGGTATTTGTCTTTCTCTTTCTGACTTACTTCACTCTGTGTGACAGACTCTAGGTCTATCCACCTCATTACAAATAGCTCAATTTCGTTTCTTTTTATGGCTGAGTAATATTCCGTTGCATATATGTGCCACATCTTCTTTATCCATTCATCCGATGATGGACACTTAGGTTGTTTCCATCTCCGGGCTATTGTAAATAGAGCTGCAATCAGCCATTCTTGTGATTACCCCTGGTAGCAGCCAGGAAGCTGGGCTGGTTGAGCAATTATTAATTTCAGAACATCGCAAAGCTCTGCCCTCTAGTGGGTCTTTGGGAAACATTCATATTCTCTGGGGAAAAAGAAAGGAAGCAAGACAACATTTAATGCTAACATGCTGATGGTATTTTAAATAGAATGGCCAGAAAGCGGAGTGCCTGGAACTTCACTGTGTTGAACACCTCTTTCTGCTTCAGTCACTCTTTCCTGGCCCTTGACAAGTTTGGGAACTGTCCAGACCAATTTAGACTATTTTAATGAAAAATGAAATGACACATCCCTAAAAACAAAACTCAGTTTGAATCCTTGTCCTTGCTCAGGAGGGTGTCTCTACAGCCTGTTAACTTGTAACTGGTTCGTTTACATTACTGACTGATAACACAATTGATTCTTGGGTTGCATCAACCTCCTCTCTGTTTTCTTTATGAAATATCCCTTTGGCATTTCTCACCCTATAACAAATTTTCTATTTTCTTGTGTGTAGAGAAGAAAATCCCTTTAGTAACATGGGTACCTTAATATTTAATTTTTTCTATTTTTTTTCTAAGTGAGGACAGATCTTAATTTATATGGCAAGCTGAACTGTGTGCTCCCTTCCTAAAGTTTTTAACTTTACCCTTAAGTTGACTCTTGCCTACTTGGTGACCCCACACCCTAATTTTTCCGTTTACTTCCTGTACTGCATTTGAAGTGCCTATAAATCACATCGTAGGTCAACCCTTTCCTTAACATGAATAATATTTGTATTCTCGCTGTGCAACACAATTTTACAACAATGCCAATTTATTTTTTGGCAGTCTAGACTTTCATTCTTTTCTTTTTCAAAGCCCTATTAAATTTCAATCCTCTCTTTTAGCACTTGCAGTGATTACTGCTTTAATGCACTAACTTTTCTCTGCTCAAGGTGTATCTGGAAAATGTCACATGTGAGGATCTAGGCGGGCTGACCCAGTTTGATGTGGGTTCAAAGCAAAATTGGGCCCAATCAGGCTGTGATGTGGAGGCAGAACCAGAAGAAGGGATTGGTGAGCCCAACCGTGTTGAGTGGATTCTCACCTGATACTTGGGTTGCTGCTTACAGGCTTACTGCCCCTCCCCCCTCCATGTAGGACCCTCCTTTAATTAAAATAACATACTTTAATGATCTTGTAATCATTGGTTTGTTTCCAGAAGTTATCAGATTGCATGTGGAAAAGTCAGTGGAGCAGAAACAAGATCCACTGACCTCATCTCCCCAGTCACGGAGGAGGGAAATTCAGCATTTGGTATAGGGAGGATAAAAGCAGATAGAATTTTTATTTCAATCATATCTTCTAAGAGCTTAGTTTTTTATGATAAACTCTGGCCAGTTCCTTTCTTACTATTCCTCCCCTTTGTGAAAAAATCATTCAGTTGTACCCGTTTTCGCTTGTGTCCTTAGTAGCTGTGTGTGTGTTGAATGTTCTCTGTTGGAGGACTTAGAATTCTAATTATTTGTGCCCTTACACAGTGTGAAATCACTGTGCGCCTGCTCAGGCAGTGAGCAGTATTTACAAATCTATGGGAACTCAGGACTTCAGAGTATTGTACCTCTCATAAAATCATGAATGTGGCCCAGTGTTTTAAAAATTGAAGTATAGTGTATTTACATTATTGTATTATGATTGTGGCCCAATTTGCCTTTCAGAGAGGTGTAGCAGAGTGTTAAGAGGAAGGGCCCTTCAGTCAGATGAACTTTCTCTGTGACCCTGGGCATGTCACTTATCCTTTCTAAGCCTTATTGTTTTAATCTGTAAAATGGGAATCAGGACAACACTGGGTGAGGATTAAACGAGGTGCATATAAAGCTCCTAGTACATAGTGCTCAATAAATATTAGTTATTATATTTGAAGATGGAAGATCCATTATAGGATCAGCTTGTGTGGGATGAACCTGGACTGGGGGATCAGAAAGGCCCGAATCTGGACTCCTACCTCATCCATGTTAGCTCAGTGACTCTGGACACCTCTTATAGCCACCTGAACTTTTGTGTTCTCATCCGTAAGTTAATGACCATATCCCTCAACCCCAGGGGTGTTGTGAGGCTTCTGTGGGATACAGGATGTACCAGGCTTGGCACATAGAATTTAACAAATGTTAGCTGATCTCCAAATCCCCAAATCCCCAAGGTCATATGTACTGTCTCCAATAGGCATTTCAACTTCATTTTACTTGATATAAGTCAGAGATAAAGAAAAGGCAACCCCTTAGAATGACACCCCCCTCTAAGTTAAAAACAACTATTTAACACTTCCTTTCTTACATCTTCAAAAACCCAGGAGCCTTTGGCTGCACAGTTTAAAATACTAACTTAACTGAAACAAATATTGCTGTTCTGTTAAAATTCAGTGAATGCATATCTTGGTACAAAATGATGGATTGAAAATTCTAATCATTCTGCTGTAGAACGAAACTCCCTGACTGGGAAGTGGTACACAAATAATTTGGGCACCAAGCGCTTTGGGCATTAACAGTCTGGCTGGAAAGATGCCATCACCGCATACCTCCGGCGTGCCTTAGTCTCCTGGCTTGTACCTACTAGTGCAGCTCTGGGCAGAATTTTTGCTTGAGTGCCCAAAAGGACTTTTTTTCTTTTGTAAATAAAGAATTCAGCCGATAATCAGTGCTTTCTGGGGGTTGAAGCAGTGAGAGAAGGGGTTCAATGACACGGGAACTATATGAAAGCTTCTTTCTGCTCTGCTGAGACGTCTGCTCTGAGGGCAGGTCTGTGAGAAACGGACCTGCCAGAACACCCTCTCTTGGTGTGAGTGGTCTGTTTTCTGCTTACATACACAGACTTGATTTATAATCCCAGTCCGGACAGCATCTGAGTCTAATTACCTGGGTATATGAAAGTTCAGGAGATCTCAACTAAGTTAGCAATTCAGGGATGCGCTTTACCAGAAGCAGATGGAAAAAATAAAACACTTTAGTTTATGACTATTTTTCTATTTGGGGGAAGGAGAAAGAACAAAAAGAGTTGCCAAATTGATCCTTGTCAAGCACTAATTAAATATTATTCATGATTAATTCTGATGTTGATGTATTCAGCGTTTTAGCGGTGTCATAGATATCTGAAAGAATGAAATAACTCACTTTGTGTAGCTATAATAAATCATGCATACCGCAGTCCCCACGTGGCCTCCTGAGCCATCCCTTTATTATTATTTTTTTAAATACATACACTTGTAGCGACTTTTATGGTGTGTTATTAGAGATGTGAGAAAATAATTTCCTAATTATGCCTTGCTGCCATTTCATTTAATTAAAAACAAATATTTTTTAAATTACAAAGAATGAATCTTTTCTGTTATTTAGAGATAGATACTGAAATATTTACAGATGAAATGATATGAAACCTGGGATCTGCTTTAAAAGAAGATCCAGGTTGTCTGGAAGAGGGGTGAGTGAGTGGGGAAATAAATGAAACAGGAGTAGCCGTGAATTGATAATTCTTGAAGCCCAGTGATGGGTCCATGGAAGTTCATTATAATATCCTCTATTTTTGTATATTTTATAATATTCTATAATAAAAAATCTAAATTATATTTCCTTGGGAAGGGGCTCAAGTTTATTCTCCAAGAATGATGGTATCGTCAGTTTTCATTGTAAGCATGTGTTCTTTAAGTTACAAACCATGGCTCAGTAAATTTTGTAAATCCAGTTTGGGGTTGATAGACTAATAATGATGATGGTGATGAAAACACCAATAATAGCTTCTACTTAATTGAACATTAGCACTGTGCCAGGCACCGTGCTACTTGCTTTACACATTTATTTAATCCTGAAGACTACTGTGCAGGTTAAATATTTTTACCCTTACTTTGTAGATGAATAAACTGAGACTTAAGGAGATTCAGCTACTTGTCAAAGGCTACGTGCTGTATGACAGAAATGAGGCATCCAAGGTTCCAAAGCTAATTCTTACTCTCTTTCTCTTTTTTAATTTATAAAGAGACTACACTTAGTGAGGCAGTTCGGCTGGAACCATGAATTCAGGTAATTTGAGCAGGAAGGGACCTTAGAGATGACGAACAGGTGATACACCTACTCCCTGCTCCCATGCCCATGGTGGCAGCCATTGCTAATGGATTGGGGAACGGAATCCCACTCCAACATTGTGCCCCGGACAGCTCAACGGGCTCGGGGTTGGCATTCAGATAGAAGCCTGTTCATCCTCTCATTCTCTCACCGTCTCACCAGTTGAGAAAACTGAGGCCTAGGGAGAGGCAGGACTCACTCAAGATCTCACAGCTAATAGGGGGCAAGGTACTCGTCTCCTGATGTAGGTCCAGGGTGCCTTCTACCACAATAGCTGAGGCTCCTTCCAGGTCCAACTTTCGGGGATGCTACATGTATGTGTTCATACCTGCAGCTGCTTAGAACAGTGCCAGGTACATGCTAAGTACTGGATCAATATTAGCTATTATTATTATTATTACTATAAGGAGGGAAAATGTAAAATATACCAACTCTAAGATGTAAGGGCTATGAATAAAACCAGATCAGGGTGCAAAAGCATCTGCCGGTTTCCTAAAATGGTAACAGAGCCCAGGGCTGGCCCCATAGCTGCAGCCTCAGGCTCCAGGGCCCCCGGCAACACAGGCTCCTCGGCCTTCGGTCCCCGGACATCGCTCTTCAGGAATGTGCATGAAAGGCCCCTCTCTGAGGGCTCTGTCCAGTCTAGATTGATGATGTAAAGCAGCCGACCTTTTAGCATCGCCTTTGTATGGCGTCAGCGGCGCCCCGCCAGTCTAACTGGCTCAGGCTTGGCTGACTCATCAACCGCTGAGTCCCTTTCTCTGACCTGGCATCCAGGTTTGGGCTTCTCTCATAATCTCAGGCCTCCCTCTTCTCCTCTGAAGACTTTGGAATCCTTGGACAACTCTAACACTGCCATCCACACACAGCAGAATTTCGTACATGCGGAAAATGTTCTTCCCACAGCCTTTATTCTTCAGTGGTTTTGTGGGTTGGTTCTGCCTTCCCCAGGAGATCCAGGGTTGATGCAGGTATTGTGAATGGAGTTCGTTGTTTTTGTTTTTAAATCTGTGAATTAAACGGCTAATAGAAGCCCATGTAATTTGTGTGACAAGTGACAGCTTGTGTGAAAATAACTTACCCATATCCTGTTACACATTTGCATCCATTATGCTGGGTAAAAGCCGTATGTCACTGGTAGACCATTAAGTCGTAGTCACCAGTGTTTTCCTAGGTGAAAGGGTAATTATTTTTGCTGTTTGTTCGTAATATATTAATAGTCAGTGAAGAACGTTAGGGTAAAGGATTATTTCAAACAAAGTGACAGATCAAATGTGTGGAAGGCATAGTGATCCAGAGGTTGATAAGAAAAACTCTTAGTGCAGAGATAAGCTTTAGTTCGGGATCTGCACGTGCTACCACTGATTGGCATTTCAGATAAAATAGGTGCATACAGAAGACTGAATAGAAACTATGGAGAAGAGTTTCGCTTTGGATGGAATCAGCTGTGCTCTAGAGTAAAAGCACAATTTCCTATAATGTTACATGCGTACTACCGGAAGTACACAGGGCGATTTTTAAGGGACACATGAATAGTTTTTGTCTTAATAGTTATGTATTCATCTTAAATGTGCTAGGAAGACATAAAAGCATACCAAACCTGTGATTTCTTGGATTATTTATTATTTATTTTGCTTAGGCTGAGGTTAAACTGGATATTTATGTTTGGAAAAGTGAGTTAAAGTAAATACGTAAATAAATAATAGTGAAGGTGGTATTCAAATATGACAAAAATTGAGGTAAGGATATGCGAAGCACTGATGTTTAAGGAACGTTGGACTAAAGACTGGTGGCCTTGGAACCTTGGGATTTGCCTTTGTTCCCTGGGGATGACCCTGTGTCTTGAAATAATCTGTCTTATATGATGAGTCCGTCTGGAGCTCTTACAGCTTTCCACCTTTGCTTTAAATTTTCAGCATTGTAGTATTATTCTGTAACTTGTGAAGCAAAAAACAAACAAGTAAAAAACCCAAAAACTTGTGAATGTGATTCAAAGCAGGTACTGGGGGAAATTTACTGGATTTTTATCCTGAGTGTGGGATGAAAAGATTAAGGTCTTGAATGTGTGATTGGCTTAAAGGTGAGCTGACGTCTTGTCTGAACGCTGCCAACAGCTTCCTACTTGAGCTCTGGGATGACCTCAACCTGACCTCAGCTTCCACATCTGTAAACTGGGCAGGGGTTGAGATGAACTTCCAGCCCTGCCTTTTTGGTTCAGTCAGAATTCTGGGAGACAAGAAGAGTGATGCCACCCTTAGTGGTGTGATGTTCTGGGAAGTTTAATGTATTTCTTAGTAACCCTTCTAAGAGGGTTACTAACACCGGAAACCCAACTGATCTCTTAAAATGGACTGATGACTTCTTTAAAGGGAACACCACTCGTTTGGAATGTAAATTCAGATGTGCTCATTAAAGCAAAACCAGGTCCCATTTCTTCTCCATCACACCCAGGATCTTCGTGGTTATTGGTGTCCCTCACCCAGCTCAGAGAAAGGGTCAAAGATGAATTCCCAAGTGACAAAGCTGATTCTTTTAAACAGAGAGGGACTTAGAGGAATAAGAAAGACAGTTCAATCAGAGAAGTTAGCTTGAACCAAGACCTGGAGATAAAAAAAGAACATGGCTCATTTAAGGGAGATGCAAGTATTCACCAATACAGCAAATGATGGTTGCATTGTGCCCCTGTGCGCCAGGCACTGTGGCTTAGAGCGGGAGTCAGGATATAGACAATGGTTTGGCCAGGCTGCAGTACGGGTGGTGGGGAGGGAGAAGATGCGTGAGGGGCTGGCTCGTGAAGGAGCCTCACAAAGGGGCCTCAGAGGCCTTGCTGAGGGTTGGGACTTCCGGCAGGCCCCTGTCCCATGAGGAGGCAGTGGTCGAGAAAGCTTTGTGATCAGAAGAACCGTGGGGAAGATGGAGGCTTTGGGATGTGTTTGCCCTTGTTTAAAGGATGGGTGTCTAGCTCTCCTCCAACAGCTCAGTGCCTGTGAGGGCCTTTCCTGTGAGGGAACCTTTCTGGCTCCGGTGATTGGAAGGCCCCTTTGAGCCTCAAATGATAAACACCCTTGTCCCCCTGGCTGGGGGCAGCAGGGAAGAGTAATGCCTCTGTTTCCGTTGTGGCCTCAGATGCTGATTCACAAATCACTTAAAAAACATTTTTTTTTTTTTGGTGAAAGCTGACTCTTTTCTTTGAGCTTCTCTGCTTGGAGATATTTCTGTGGATTAAAAAACATGGGCGTGTTTCCTCTTGCAAAATTCTTCACCTTGTAGCGAATTTGCCCAGACCATGTAAGGTATTGCTCCAGTGACAAGCGGCTTGTTCCTTCTGATGATTTTAGACACAAGCAGCCGGTTCCTTCCCATCAAGCAGATCTGGATAAGCCCTTGCCAATTTGATGAAAGTGCAACATTGGAGCGCATGAGAGAACTGCTGAGCCAGGCGGCCAGAAGTGGGCAGGGCTTTTCAGAAAGAGTAGCTACGTTATGGAGAGAGGGTAAGAGAACCTGGCAACACAGCCCCATGCCATGATTCACACAGCTATTTAAAACTGCAGTGAAAAGGAGCGCCCCTCCGACCTTAAGCCCAAAATCATAAAAAAAGAGTTCTGCCACTGTTATCCATCATTAGAAGAGTTAAAAAAGAAAGGATGACTACTTGTCTGGTAACTTGATGGACGCCTAAGTTCAAAGTCAAGCTCTGCTGCTTCCTTGCAGTGGGGCTTTGTGCAAGTGGCCGAATGTTTCTCTGTTTCCTTTCCCCTCTGAAGAGGGAATGGTAATATACCTTCCTTATAGGATTTTAGGGAGGAGTAAATTGAAAGAACTTGGCAAAGGTCTTGGTAAGTGTTCAATGAATAGTAGCTCTTGTTATTATCTGGTGGATTTTTTTTTTTTTTGATAGCTATCACCCTTCTCCTAACCCTACACAGTGTAGTAACAATAACAATTTACATGTGTAGACTACAGAGTTTAGCAAAGTTCTTTTTTTTTTTTTTTACAAATGTGAACAAAACTGAAACTGGGAGGTAAGACATCTTAACTGTCCCTTCCATTTTACAGAGGAGTAAACGGGAATCAGAGCCGTTAACTAATGTGACCCAGTTCCCAGGGCGGATAGAGGAGAATTGTCACCCAGACTTCAGTTATTTGATGGGAACCTTGTGCTTCCATTGCACCAGTGTCACTCTCACACCAATGATGTCTTTTAGTGACATTTCCATATAAACTCCACCCACTTCCTGTAAGTGAACTGTCCTCATTCCTATGAATCAAAACACCACCAGTTGGGGCTTCCCTGGTGGCGCAGTGGTTGAGAGTCCGCCTGCCGATGTGGGGGACCCTGGTTCATGCCCCGGTCTGGGAAGATCCCACATGCCGCTCTGCAGCAGGGCCTGTGAGCCATGGCCTCTGAGCCTGTGCGTGCAGAGTCTGTGCTCCGCAACGGGAGAGGCCACAACAGTGACAGGCCTGCGTACTGCAAAAAAAAAAAAAAAAAAAAAAACCACCACCAGCCACCTGTGTCCTGATGCGAGCAGCCACTGGGACACATCTGGTTTCCTAGTTTCAGGGCCAGTTAGGCAGGCAGAGGAGTTGCTGGGGACACAGCCAGGGGGAAACTGGCAGGGCTTGTTACTGATCATGCCTGGGACAGACCTCAAAAATCACAAACCCAATATTCCATTCCATCTGAGTTCAGGGCAAATCTCCTTGAGGTTGCCAGGCGGCCTTGGAAAGGTGACAGGGGAATACAAGCCTGGAGAGTGAAGGTGGCCACATGTTTACAGGGGCAGCAGCAGCTGCAGTGGTGCCCACTCAATGCCAATGCCACCTGCATAGTTCACAAGGCGTGGGAGGTTGGGGCCTGGGAGGGTTAATAAGTCATCTCTCTCAGAAGACTTCCATTCAAGCCCTTATCCTCCAGTATCACTTTTTGTTGGTTGGTTATGGTTTATGGAACTGGGTCACCTGTTCTTTGTAGATTTTGGTCGTGCAACCTGTAGATTCCTTCTTGTTAGAATGGGCCTAACATTCTAGAGTTTGAGGTATAGCTTAAATGCCATTTCTTTGTGTCCACAGGGATTAAGGTTACTGCAACTGCAGACCCAGTGTAAGCTGTTTTTGCAGAATGTCCTAGGATGTAGCAGAGCGAGGCCTGGAACTCTGACCACCTGGTTCTGATCTGGATCGGCTCCCTGGCTGAGCACGACACTTCATCTCTGTGGCTGACGTTGCGTCTTGTCTACCACGAGGCTGCTGAAGGAGTATCCAAGGCTCTTCAGCTTTTAAATTCTATGATATTTAAGCAGTGGTTTAGGAACAGTTTAGAAGAATTGATTGTGATACCTGGGTAAAGCTGAGAATTGGTAAGTTGTGGAGACATGAATATTTTTATTCTTCTAAAAGTTAGTTTTGCAGCTTTACCAGGGATCACAAAAACATATCATTGAGCAGTTTCTATATATTCTTTTTGTATGAAAGCTAAAGCTTTTCTTTAAATTAAAAATGTGATTATTCTTCTTTCCTTTAAAAAATATTTTAAGAGGGGCTGTCATTCATTTCAGAAGTTCCTATGCCTGGTTTATGGTCAGAAGCATGGAAGAAACATCTAAAGGGTAGAGGATTCCTGGCTGTCTCCCAGACCTGTGGAATCAGAATATCTGGGTTGTGGAGCCCAACAGTCTACATTTCCAAACAAGCAGAGAGTCCAGCAAACCCTCTGGGCGATTCTGAGGGACAGCCAGCTTTGGGAAATCACTGCTGACTTAGCCTGAGTTGTGTGATTTTGGTAGAGTCAGTGTCTGATTCCTGGCTCTGCCTTTCTCTTTCCAGTAGTTTCCTAGTGCCTAAGGCGAGCCATGGGGAGTAATGTTGATTCATTAATTGTAAAATGCTTGGACGCGTGTAGGAGAAGCAACCCAGGCCTGTGCCAAGGACCAGGGGTGACTTTTCCAGTCTGTGCAGGTTAATCCTTCGGCTGCATATCATACCCTGTCTTTGGTGCCCTGCAGTCTCTTTGCCGTGCTCTTCCTCCCCAGGGACTTCCGATCTCCCACAATGTGCTCCCGACCCAAAGTCGCTCCCTCCTCATACAAGTCAGCAGTCCCACCCTACTCACCCTACTCAGATATGACACAAATAAGTACAGTCATCTCCACAGTCAGTCTGAGGACATTTTCATCACCCCGCAGAGAAACCTGTACCCTTATGCTGCCATTCCCCCATCTCCCCATTCCCCAGCACTAGGCAACTGCTGATCTACTTTCTGTCCCTATAGATCTGCCTATTCTAGACATCTCATATAAATGGAAATCATGTAACACATGTAATCATGTGTTTTTTGGTGACTGCTTCTTTCACTTAGCATAACGTTGCCAAGGTTTACACATGTAGTAGCGCGTAACAGTACTTCATTGTTTTTTATGGTCAAATAACATTCCATGATACAGATATCCCACATCTTATTTATGTTTGTCCATTGATGGACATTTGGGTTGTTTCTACTCTTTGGCTCTTCTGAATGATGTCCGCTCGTGTACACGTTTTGTGTGGCTCTACGTTTTCATTTCTCTTAAATATATACCTAGATGGGGAGTTGTGGGTGATATGGTACCTTAAGTCAAACTTTTTGAGGAACTGCCAGGCTGCTCTGCACCATTTTACATTCCCAGCAGCAGTGCAGAAGGGTTCCAGTTTCTCCATGTCCTTGTCAACACTCATTATTTTTCGTTAAAAAAAAAAAAAAAGATAGTCATCCTAATAAGTGTGGAGTGATATCTCATTGTGATTTGCTTTTTGCCATTTTTAAGGTAATTCCTACCAAATATAATTTATTTAATCCTTCCAGGAAAGGCCTTTTCAAAATCAAAATTAACTTTTACTTTTTCACTGTAAAAAGACTAGAAAATACAGGTAAACAAAGATGTAGACACCCCAAATCACCCACAATCCTACCACCTAGAGAAAACCAGTTTCTTACTGTGGAGCATCTCTTTAGAATCCTTTACTATGTAATATTTGCTTTTAAAAGGAGAACTCTGTAGACTCAGTGAAACCAATTGGTGGGATTGTGAGGGAGCTATTTTTGAGCAACAAGAATCCTGACCTTTCTCCTTCCCACCTAAGACAAGACCAGGGTTGGGCCTCCTGGCTTTACCCCTGCATAGGTTCTGACCCGGGTAGTGGGTGGAAGGAATGCTCTTC
The DNA here is from genome assembly GCF_039906515.1 of Pseudorca crassidens. Classification (NCBI taxonomy): domain Eukaryota; kingdom Metazoa; phylum Chordata; class Mammalia; order Artiodactyla; family Delphinidae; genus Pseudorca; species Pseudorca crassidens. The sequence continues at coordinate 26,164,442 of NC_090304.1, forward strand.
TCTCTGACCCCCAACAGTCCACTGAAAAATGTTTTTAACTTTCAGTCATGTTGGGGCTTCCCTGGTGGCGCAGTGGTTGAGAGTCCGCCTGCTGATGCAGGGGACACGGGTTCGTGCCCCAGTCCAGGAAGATCCCACATGCCGCGGAGCGGCTGGGCCCGTGAGCCATGGCTGCTGAGCCTGTGCGTTCGGAGCCTGTGCTCCGCAACGGGAGAGGCCACAACAGTGAGAGGCTCACGTATCGCAAAAAAAAAAACAACAACCAAAAAAAACCCTTTCAGTCATGTAGCTGTTAGCTGTCAGTGAATGAAGATCCTTGTTGCCACTTAGACTTTAAAGATGGCCTTGGGGTGAGGGTTGAGTGTGGCTAGGTTCTCTCACACCCTGAACCTAAGAAACTTTTTTGACATGATGCTACGAGAGGCATACATTAAAAAAAAAAAAAAATTGATCACACTAGACTCATTGGATGAAGAAAAGGATACTGCTTGTTGCAACACCATCTTTGGTAATCAATCCCACATTTTTGCATTGATTTTGAACAGGCAGTCTTTTTCTAATATAGCTAACTGTTTAAAAGTTGAACGGTAACTTCTTTGTTTTCGTAACAACTCAAACTGTCAAAAGTTCGTTGTAAACCTGTGATTTGCATCTTCGAATGTTTTCTTCCTTATCAACGGTGGCGTTCTAACTGGCAGCCGGATTCTGAGGCTAGCACAAGATTATTTTAGCTCCGATAATAAAAACTAAGTATTATGGAGCACTTTCTATATGCCCCGCTTTCACACGGATTACTTCACTCAGGCCTCACAACCACCTTACGAGGTATGATTTATCACTATCCCAGCATTATGGGTGAGGAAACTGAGGTTCCACAACGTGGTCTGGCTGTGGAGTCTGGAGTGCTAGCATTCTCAAAAATGGTACTTGTCTGAAACTTGTAACTAAACACAACAGTACGGTTGAAGAAGAAAGAATTTGCTAATCTGGACTGCCTGTGCCAGTGCCCCACTCTGTGTGGATGTCACCCTCTGGGCTACCTCAGGTGCAGCCTCCCTCTGTCCTCCTGCCCTTATTCTGTGGGAAAGAGGTTTAGAATGAAGTGAGGTCAGCCTCTCCTGCAGGGGACATCACTACAACAATAGCCTTTGTCCAGTTAAGCACTTGTCCTGTGAACGCACTTGAGGAGCGAGATCCGGGAAGCCAGGGTGGTTTCAGCTGCTTTTTCTTGACCTTCCTCCCCGCCATCCCAAGGTCATGAAAGGATGAAGAGCTGGGAAGGAGCAGGCACAGCAATGGAAGGCTTATGCGAGTGGGGTGGTGATGCTGGGGGGGAGCCCTTGGGAAGGCACTGTGGGAGGGCTGGGAGGATTGTGAGTGGTCCAGGGCAAGAGGCAGGGACATATTTACTGCCAGTCCACTGTGAGCCAGGCTCCGTGCTGGGCTCTTTATGGAGAGTCTCTCAAAACAAGTGCTGTTGTCATAAACAGGTAGTAAAATCATGTTTTATTCGGACCACCTCTCAGTGAAGTCGGTGTTATTAGCTGCCTTAAATCCTTTTGGAACAAGGCTGGGTTGTGAACAGCTAAGGCTGTCATCCCTGTTTGATGGACGAGTTTGCAGGCTCAGACAGATGAGATAACTTGTTTAGTGTAACACAATCCCCAAATGACAGAGGCAGGGCTGCAGTTCTGCCTTGATTCCAGAGGCGGTGAGAGTACATATTTAGTTTATTTTCTGGAGCTTAGGGTTTTGGGTCCCGTGCTACCTTGTGGGGCCTTGGGATGGGGTCAGAGTGAGCAGCCTTCTGGCCTGGTAGGAAGGGGGCCGGGATTCCAGCCAGGGTCCCTGGCCCCAGGGGCATGTGGAGGCTGCGATTGCTGACCTCATGTCCCATCTTCTGCCAAAAAATAACTGGAGTGAATTAAGAGTTTTAAGCAGTGTTTCTGAAGCTTTTATCAAGACTTTAGTGCAGGGACTTGGGTTTAGGGTCAGACCTAGGTTGGAATTCAGGGCTTGGGCTGCTTATATAAATTCTGTCAGCCTTCATTTGTGAGGAGGGGATAATACTGCCCATTTGGTAGGTTTGCTGGGAAGATAATGCTTGGTACATGGTAATGCTCAAGAAATGTTAGCTATTACTCTTATCACCACCCATGAAGGACCTTCATGTCACCCTTCTACCATCCACCCCCACTGAGACCCATTCGATTTAACCGTTTTATGGAAGGTTATGCATTGATGCTGCCCTTGTGTGGAGTTTGCTGGTGGATGGGGGCCTTCCCTATCTAACTGGGAGACTCATTTGCTGCACTGGGTCTCCCAAGGCTGTGAGTAGCTTCCCCATTGACACCCATCTGGGGCCAGAGCTGCTCTATCAATTCTTTATTAAGACCAGTTATTTTTTATTTATGATGCTTGCGGGTTCATTAAAAATGGCACTCCCTGTAGGGGATACCGCAAGGCTTTTAGCCAGTTTTTCTCAGGTTGTTAGAGTAGAAATGAATATTTTAATAGAGAGAAAGAGCAGAGCCTTCAACAAACTTAATTTGTTCTGGAATCTAAGTGACAGGTTTAACAGGGGTGCCAAGAAATTCAGTATAATCAGCCCAGCTAGTGGAATAAGGAACACAACTGAATGGACAGGGGCCACATTTCCAGAGGGGCCACAGGGAGATTTTCCACCCCCGAGTAGCTGTAAATCACTGTATCCCTGGATCCTTTGAGTCCAGGTAAGACCAAGAGTAGCCACAGGCAGCTTCTAGGCTGAGTTAAGTTCCCAGGAAGCCAGGGGGAGTGTTTTTGCAGATGCTTTTTAACATTTATAGAATTCTTTCCCCAAGATGCAGATCTTATTAAATTATGTACAAAATAATGGATAAGCCAGGTCACTGCTGCTCATCAAAAGCCTATATGGGGCCTCAGAGTTGATCACAATCCTAGATACAGGGGCTGGTTTCTTGACGTAGTTTAAAAAATATCCACTTGGGGGAGCTTTATGATTGACTTTTAAAATCTATATCAGCTTTTATCTGCTCTGTGAGATCCCTATGACTACCCGCCCCCTACACACACCCACGACAGTGACAAGCTACTGAAGCAAGCAACGGTTACAGAAGTACAATGATGAATCAATGGGAATGGTTTTACGTTATGGGCAATTCCCCTCTGGATTTTGAAGTTATTCTTGATTTTTAAAAAGCTTCCCCTTCAAACTCAAATAGTTTAAAGATAAAATAAAGGATAGCAGTACTTTCTGCGGTTTCTTGGATGAGTGTTTTGCACGTGTATGCACACATCGATGCACACTTAAACAAATGCATGTCCCCGTTCGTGTTAAATAGCCAAAGCACCAGAAAAATTTCCTTCGAAGTTTCATGAACATGGTCACTTACAAGGAAGATAAAATCATAAAACCAAATGTTTGATCAGGGAATGCTGTTTTCCACTGTGTTCACCGTCACTCTGTCTCTCTCTCAGAGAGGTGGGGCATGGAGAGGTCTAATGAAGGACAATCCCTTGCTTCCCCGGGCAGAAGTCCAGGTTCCAGATGGTCTTTGGGGTCTACCCAGATTTGGACAGTTTTGAAATAATGGAAAGCTAGTTAGGGTTCCTAATGAGGACATTTGCTAGAGAATGTTGTCACAATATGGATGTACCATTAACCCACTTTACTGTGGAATAAAATGAAACCAATTATAAACCCACACATACAAGTGTGACTGTACGTGTCCACCTGTCCCCACAGAGGGAGCTGGATTGTTTCTTAGAGGGGGGCGGAATGGCTGGGTTATTGTCTGAATCTCAGTCTTATTCTGTTCTCTTCTCCTTCGTCCTCTTCTTTTGAGTTGTCAGGGCATTATGAACTCTCTTCTCGTTTACTTAGTGTCCAATTATTGTATTAATAAGGCTTTGCTATTTTGACAAAGCCTCTTTCTTATTTTTCCTGCTCTCTTTCCAAAAGAGGAAAGGAAGAGTTCCGGAGGGTCACTTTTCAGCCTTTTGTCCCTTTGGTGAGGGGTGTCCCTGTCCCTGAGCAGCTCTGCCTCTCTCTGCATTTGCTTCCCTCAGTGCCATTCCCTCCCCTGCCAGTGGGGCTCCTCTCACCTTGCCCCACCTCTCTCTTACCTGACAGCTTGGCCTGTCAACACACGAGCATCACACTCCATTGTCATTGTCCTAGGAGGACAAGTCTTAGGTACCTGCTCCAGTGAGGACCAGTCTCCCCTCCCCCAGTCACTTGTTCACCATCTTCACTGGCCACATCGATATGACTTCCACTGCTCAGTGCAGGAGAAATCTCGCCTTCCTCAGGAACCCTGTTGCTCCTGCCAGGAAGACTTTTCTTCAGGAGAAAAAAAAAATGCTCCTCACTCCTATTTTCATAGTATTTTCTGGCCTTTTTGCTCTAATGGAGTGGTTTTTAACCATGGACTTTTTTTTCTTAGGAAACAAATCATAGGCAGAAGCCCCGCCCAGTCCATGCCTGACTTCCAAGGGCCCTGTAGCAGGTGGTCTCTTAAGATGCCTCCCACAGTCCCTGCAGACCCCTCTGCAAGAGGACTTTGCTGCTTCTCCAGAGCATCAAGGGCTGGAATCTGCTTCTCTTGCCCTTGTGTCTGGTGGCCTTTTGACTTGCTTTGACCAACAGAATGTGTGGAAGTGACACTGCAAGCCCAGCCCCAGCTTCTAGATGCCTTGCAGCGCCCACTCCTCCTCTTGGGTCCTTGCCCTGAGACTGCCAAGACCACCGGGTGAAGAAGCTGCTCTAGTCACCAGAGGATGGGAGGAGACATGGAGGAGACGTGGAGACGTGAGGCCCCCCCCAGCCAGCACCCGGCCCTGAGTGCCGGGAGGCATCTTGGACCCTCCAGCTCAGGTGCCCGGCAGCTGATTGCAGTAAGATGTGCAAGGCCTCCAGTAAAGCAGAGGAATCACCCAGCAAAGGGCACAGCCAGGAGAGCTGGTCGGTCCTTGTTATTTTCAGCTACTAAATTCTGGAGTGGTTTGTTATGTAGACATAGAACGGAAAGAGGTGCCCGTCAGGGAGACCTTATGTTAAGTCTGGTGTGTGTGTGTGTGTGTGTGCGCGCGCGCAAGCCAGCTTATTTTAACTTGTGAGACTGGTTTCTGCGTGATGCCAGTGTAAACGGGAGAGACGGCTTCCAGCTGCCCCGTGTTGCTGCTCCCTCCTGCCCACTCCCCGCCCCCTTCTCTCTGTGCACCGTACACGTCATGGCTGTGCTTGCTGTGTACGTTTATGCACCGTGAACATTTTATAGATGCTCTGTGGAAAGTGTTACATAGAATCGGATTTATGTTTGTTCGGTCTTACATCGCTCACATCAGCCAAGAGACGCCTGCGTCTAAGGGCACAGAAAGCCCCATTTGCTCCGATGACGGCAGGGGGAGGATCTGGGCCCTCAACAGCCCACCCTAACCCTACTCTCTTGAACTTGAGGTGCTCCAGTGAACCCCAGAACTGTGGATTGGAAGGCCGCTGCTTTAACACACTCCAGTGCCTGCTGGAAAACTTACAGTCACCAAGATCCTGAACTCACTAGGTGTGCCGTTAGGTACATAGGTTACTTTCCTACTGAAAGTGGATGACTTCTTTAAATCCTAAGGAGACAGCTCCTAGGGCTGCTGTTGCACGTTAACCTATTCTTGAACACCAGACTTAGTGTCCATTCTCCTAGTACCACCTGGATAATATAATGGTTACCATGTTCTCACTCCTTACCATGTGCTGCATTCTGTGCTAAGCACTTCACATACATTGTCTCATTAGTCTTCCTAAAGGCCCTGTGAGGCAGGTATGATTGGACTTATTTTACAGATAAAGAAATGAGGACTCAGAGAGGTAACGGCATTTATCCATCAGGGCTGGGGCGTCGCACAACTCCGGGGGGCACCATTCACCTTGTCGTCTATGTAGATGGTGCCCTTTGGTGTTGCGCAGTTCACATGGTGACCCTGTCCAGGGCAGCGATCTAAGGGTTGGCAGAGCTGGGATTTCAGTTCCGAAGCCTGAGCACTTCATTTTATACAACTTTATTAAAACTTTTCACTTCACTAAGCTACTTTATTTCTTCTGTCTCTGTATATTTATATTTGAATGTCAGTCTATCCAGCCACCTATTCATCTGTCTATCCATCCATCCATCTATCCATGCCTCCGTCTGCCCATCCCCTCATGCAGTCATCCATTTAGTGGAATCAGTGAAGGTATGGAGTATCTATTAAAGGTCTGAATATTCAGTTTCTTGAAATGTACCTAGAAACGCTAATTTTATAGTACCTTTTCTTATTCATAAGTTCACGTGTCATAAAATGTTTAATTATTGAGTATCTAAAACAATTAGAAAAGCAAGTAATTGTCTAGAAACCCATGTACCCACGATTCAGATTTCATATTGTGCTATATTTACTTCAAATTTCCTTTGGCTCTCTTTTTTAAAGAAAGAAAATAGAACAATGAAAGTCAAAACCTACCCCCTCTCTTTCACCTCTTTCTCTAGCCTAAATATGGCACATCATATCCATGTCACATTCCCATGCATGGTTTTTTTACATTTACTACATCTGTACGTATTCTTAAATAATCTTTAGTGTTGTTTTGAGTTTTACAGTTTGCATTTACTATCAGTATGCTTTTGTACCTTGCTTTTTGTCCTTCAACACTATATTTTTGAGATTTATTCATTTTGACATATACGCATCTAACTGATGGGCAGTTAAGTTGCTTTTACTTCTTTTGCTATTACAACCGATGCTGTAGTGAACATCTTGGAACGTGTCTCCTTGTTCACACGTGCACGAGCTTCAGGAGGGTGGACGCCCAGGAGTGGAACTGCACATCTTCAATTTTCCTTTTTAAAATACTCTCCAAAGTGGTTGTGCCTATTTACCCACACCGGCCCTATACAAGAGTTTCTATTTTCCCATATCCTCAGCAACACGTGGCATTATCTAGCGGCTATCAAATGGTACCTCTAGTTCCCTGAGAATCATTGCATAGTTATGTAGGTCATTCAGGTTTCTTCTGCTGTGAAATGCTTATTTATAATTAATACCCTTTGCCTATTTTTCTACTAGATAGTCTCTGATTTTCTTATTGATTCATAGGAGGGTTTTTGTTTCTTCTTTTCTGAAAATCTTTTCTGGAAACAGACCCTTTGTTAGTTAATTGCATTGCAAGTACCTTCTCCTAGTACTTGCTTTTCTTTTAATTTGGTTCTGCTTGTTTCTATAGGTCATTGCCACTTTTATCCTTGAACATTTTAAAAGAGATAAGTCATTTAATTATAGTACCCTTTCACAATATAATGGAGGTGTACACAGGTAAGTTTTCCCTACCTTTCTGCAGGAGAAATTTTTAGAAAACCATTTATTGAGCTCTTACTATTATAAGAGCAATGCATTATTCTAATAATAATTAAAATGTATTGAGCAATCCTTTTAATAACACAATACATGTAACACAATTACATGTATTGAGCAATCCTTTTAATAACACAAGGAGATGGGCACAGTTGTTATCCCCATTTTAAAGATGAGCAAAGTGAGGCCCAGAGAGATTAAGTTATTGCCCCAAATTATGCAGTGATTAAGAGATAGACCTGGGGTTAGAATCCAGGGAGTTAGTTCCAGGGCTTGTGTTCTAACACTAAAAGGAACTGCTTCCCAGTGCCAAGTTCCTGCTCTCCAGAGCCCACTGGAAGAGAGACACAGTAAACAGGCTCCATTTTTCAGTGAGACCAACTTGGGGCAGCACGTGTTACTATAGGAGAGGAGAGGACTTCCTGGAAGGAATGACCTTTGAGCTGAGTGAATGAGAATGAGATATTTGTGCTGGAAGTTGATGAAAGCAGTGGTGAATATGTGTGTGTGTGTGTGTGTGTGTGTGTGTGTGTGTGTGTGTGTGTGTGTGTGTGTGTGTGTGTACACTCCCTATGGAGGGTGGGGAAGGACATTCCAGGTAGGGGGAACAGCATGTGTAGAGCCCTGGAGAGAGCAGAGCATATTCTGGGCATTGTGAGCAACCCAGTGTCTTTGGAAGGTGGAATTTAGGGATGTGTGATTAGAAAGAGGCCAGGCACAGTGCCTGGTATTTGGCTGCCATTATTATTTAATATATGAATGAATAAAAGTTTTCATTGTTACAAGTGCAATCATGAGGCAATCTCTTAATAACTGGAATGCCCAAAGCATTGTCCTTAATAATTAGGAGGACTGTTCTCCAAACCTCTTTGGTTTCAAACTTTGCTCCTGTATATATGAGGAAATGTGTGAGTCTTAACTTCCCTGTATCAATAAACACAGTTTAGCGAGCGCAGTGCAGTCTTTCGCAGCTGAGGCTCCTTCAGGTCTCCTAGGTAAGCATTCAAATGTCACAGGTCATTACCGATTACTGGTCTTTACCTATTACTAGGTCATTACCTATAGGTCGTTATTGGAGCTGTCGATGCGGCTGGTTGAGAAATTCGAGTTAAATAAATGCATTCCCTTGAAGACACATGTGGTGTAATGTGGGTTATTTATGCTTGGGATTGGTTTGTTTTCGGGTATGAATTGATTTTTTTTCATTGATTCAACTCATTAGTTAGCACCAGGAACAGACAGGACTTTTAGCTCCTGCGCCGACTCAGCAGTCACTAGAGTGTGGTTTTGTCAGGCAGAGGTAGAGGAGAGGAGAAACCCAAGTCTGGCAAATGAAGTCGTTAGCAATGCCTTACTTCTTACCGCGGTGGGTTTTTGGCCTTGCCTGGTTGGGATATTGTAGTCGTGAGGCTAGGAACAAGGTCACCACGTGAATCTGCTTTAATCTGTGTCCAGGGCTAACTCCACAAATGTTGTTCTTCCCCAGGGAGCATGGGGTGATTCATAGCTAGATCCTCAAAGCGATTCAAAGCGCGTACTCTAACATACTGTAATGACAGTGGGTCCGTAGCTTCCTCTTTGCCTGTAAAATATTTATTGGGGCATTTATTGGCATAGCCAGGGGTCTGGTGCGGGGAGTTTCCTGAGCCCCAGGGAATCAATGTGCCTGGTGTCTCTTTCCACTGGACGACCTCCAGTCCTTGTGGCCACTGCAGGGGGTGGTTCAGGGGAGAAGGGAGGGACTAGGGATTCCCTTCTGGCTTCGGGGAGAGTTTCCTTTATTCCAAGCTAGGGGTCACTTTAGTCTTGGGGATGGGGTTGAGGGTATTCAGGGAGGCAACAACAAATCCCATCTTGCTGCTCAGTCAGTGGGAAGTTGCTGGTGGGGAGGGAGATGTGTTTTTGCCATCTTGAATTCAGATTCATATTTTTCCACAGGATTCATGTTATAGAGGATACTTAAAATTTTCAGGGTAGCCCAAAATAGAAAAAAATTCTGTTTGCCTAAAATGTAACTGAAAAAGAAATGTGTTTTGGTTATGTTATGTTTCTATAAAAGGCAATATTTTTCAAACGTTTTGCCCCCTGCAATGGAATCTTTCCTTCAGACGAATGTACAAGGAAGTGCAGTATATATAACAGATAAATGCAGAACTACTGTGCAGTAGTTGATGCAGGATTCAGCCTCACTGTCGCTAAGTCTTGGTCCCTGAAATTCACTTTCCTTTTGGGTTGACATAACTAGTTAATCACTGCTGCCATCACCCATTCTCTCTTGAGGGGGCGCTGTCCACCTTTACTGCTATATTGCAAAGGGAAGGGGTGGATACACAACTCTGGTCAGGTCCCTAAGACCAGAAGGGATAACAAGTTATTCCCAGAAGGGAATAAACGTAGTAACGGGGGGGGGGGGGGGGGATGGAAAACTAGTGGTTCTGAAAACTATTCTGTGGACCAGTGTGGGCTGGTTGCATAAGAACCACCTGGGAAATATAAAACAGATGAATTAAAACAAAAGAAAACAAAACAATCTGGGAGCATTCCTCAGAATTCCAATTCAGTTGCCCTTGAGCAGGTCCTGGAATCTGTATATTAAAAAGCTGCTCAGGGCTTCCCTGGTGGCGCAGTGGTTGAGAGTCCACCTGCCGATGCAGGGGACACGGGTTCGTGCCCCAGTCCGGGAAGATCCCACATGCCACAGAGAAGCTGGGCCTGTGAGCCATGGCCGCTGAGCCTGTGCATCCGGAGCCTGTGCTCCGCAACGGGAGAGGCCACAACAGTGAGAGGCCCGTGTACCGTTCAGCTCCACACTGGTCTCCTCCTTTGGCAGAGGGTGTCCCTCCCAAACACGGGGAAGGAAGCACATCCAGGTATGGGAAGAGGGTCCCAGGGAGGGACAGGAGTTTCTTCCCTGCCTAAGGCTTGCCCCTACAGACTGGCTTCTTATGGAAAATCTGTCTCACTCCCATTAATTGCCATTAGGAGTCTTCACAACCTTCACACAGGGCTGTGGCCTCACCCTCTGGCTTTAATGGAAGAAGCACAACAGAACACAATTCATTTAACCTCCCCCAAAGTGAAACCACAGATGGGACCTGAGGGATTGCTTTCTTTTCACTAATCTGGGAACTGTTTCCCTGAGGTCTAAGATTTTTTTTTCTTTAGAGATGTGCTCTAAGTCTAATGATCCATTTAAAGGAACAATCACAGCCACTAAACCTCTTGGAAAGAATCCTTAAGACTTTGTGTGACTCTGCGTTCCTCCCAGTCCTGGCTTGTTCCAGAGTCAGGCAAAAGGGAGCCCAAGGGTGGGTCTGAAGGAGAACATGAGTGTCCTTGATGCTTGCAAGAGCTGTGCGACTTTCTGGAGTGATTGTTAGGACACGGATGGACCAACAATTTTCTGTGCTGCCTAAACTAAGAAAGCATTGTGTTGAAAATTTTTTTAAACGTTTCATTTAAACAAAGTGACAGGGTCATTCTAATCCTTGACTACTTTAGTTTTCCAAGGAACACAGGAGCCTCCAAAGAGTTGGCCAGTTTTTATGGGAAAGCACTTCTGGACTTTTCTTCCTGGAAGTGATGTTTCCAGAAGGGCTGATGAGTGCCTGCACCCTTTCCATGTTCTACTCAGACAGTCTTGTGATATAGAGCCTGGCACGGACTATAGAATAGCCTCCTTCTTGGGGTGGCATTAACTCTCAGCCTAAACCCATGACCTTGCTTGCATAATCAGTCAGGAACTGGCCCCCAAATAGATGATAATATCCTAGTTTCCTGGCTTACTTGGCTTTCTTTTTGTTCTCCTTTATCCCATTCTCTATCTTTCTCTCTGAGTTCTTTCCATATTCTCATGTGGAGAGAGCTTGTGTTCAAATCCTATCACTTCCTGGCTGTTTGACTTTAGGTAGGTCCTTTAACATCTTCAAGCCTCAGCTTTCTCATCTTTAACTTGGAATTATAATAGTGCCAATCTCATAAGGTGGAGTCAGGACTGGTTACATAATTTGTGGGGCCCCTTGTTTAAAAATTATTAAGAATTTCAAAATGGTGATAGGGTATTAAACCAAGTACGGGGCGCTTCTCAGCACAAGACGCTGTGTGACTGCACAGATCACACACCCATGACTCCATGGAATCAATGAGATCAGAAGTATTACCATTGCTCTTATTATTTCATGTCTTCCACTTCCTCTTTGTACTCTAGATTTGCCAATAACAGCCAAACATGCCTCCATCGAAACACACACACACACACACACACACACACACACACACACGTATTATTCAGTTGTTCTTAGGGTCTCTTAGGTGGAGTCTCTGTGGAGTTTGCATTTTTTTAAAAAAATTTCTTGCTTGAACCTAATGACAGAAATCCCTAGGTATAAGTGATTTACTAGAACGTCTATATTTATACATTCTACTTTTCCTTTGATCCTTTTCCATGTTTATATCTGGGTGTAATTTTACCAGTTAATTTTGTATTCTCTTGATTTCCATGTTGTTCCATAGTTTTCCTAATTTAGTTTTTAAAAAGAAAATCACTTTAAAAATTAATTAAATGTTAGTTCATTGTTAACAATTAAAGCAGAGGCTCGGGGTTCCCTGGTGGCGCAGTGGTTGAGAGTCTGCCTGCCGATGCAGGGGACGCGGGTTCGTGCACCGGTCCGGGAAAATCCCACATGCCTCAGAGCAGCTGGGCCCGTGAGCCACGGCCGCTGAGCCTGCGCGTCCGGAGCCTGTGCTCCGCAATGGGAGAGGCCACAACAGTGAGAGGCCCGCATACCACACACACACAAAAAAAAGCAGAGGCTCTATATCCTGAAGAAGGAAACAGGCTAGGGAGGGAGGGAATAAGAAGGAGCCAAGACCTGGAGAGAAAGACAGAGGAGAGATTTCAAGGGATTAAGTGTTTTTGGTGAGTGGGGTTTGGGGTCCTAGATGAGTGAAGAGCATACTGGTTAATAGTGATGATAATAATAGCTAACATGTCGTGCTGAGGTCTTTACGGAGCTCATCTCATATGATCTTCACAATAACCTAAGACAAGAGACGTGATTGGTATCACTAGTAAACAGAAGAGGAACCCAAGGCATTGGGAAGTTAAGTTACTTGCCTTAGGTCATATAAGTAGTAAGTGTTGGATACAAATTGGACCTACTCAGGCAGGCTACTGCAGAACTTGTACTCTTGTGTGTTTTGTGTTTTGTTGTTATGGCTGTTATTGGGACTGAAGTATTTTAAAGCAAGTTCCAGTCCTTATGTCTTTTCACCCCTACATACTTCGTTATGCATTTCTAGAAAATATTTTCTACATATTTTCTTATGCAACTATAGTACCATTATGATACCTAACAAAATTAGCAGTAATTCCTTGATATTACATATAATCCAGTCATATTCAGATTTCCCTCATTATTTCAAAAATGTCTTTCTTTAATCTTGATTCATACACACCAGGATACAAATAATGATCTATACATTGCAATGGTTGTTACATCTCAACATTATTTTAATCTACAACAGACTCACTTTTTTAAAAATGCCATTAACTTGTTGAAAACCCTGGTCAACTGCCCGGTAAAAGTACCCAATTTGAATTTGTCTGTTTGCTTCTCCATGATATCATTTAACTTGCAGAATCTGTAATCCCTACACTGTATGTTGCCTCCTTTGGACATGTTCTTCTGGATCATCCAAAGCAAATGTTTGTTATCTCTTTGAAAGATAACAGGAAAGGTTTGATTTATTTCTCAGTACCTTTGCTTTGGATTTGTTTTTAATAGTTTTTTTTTTTAGATGTTGGGGGTAGGAGTTTATTAATTAATTAATTTATTTTTGCTGTGTTGGGTCTTCGTTTCTGTGTGAGGGCTTTCTCTAGTTGTGGCAAGTGGGGGCCACTCTTCATCGCGGTGCGCGGGCCTCTCACTATCATGGCCTCTCTTGTTGCGGAACACAGGCTCCAGACGCGCAGGCTCAGTAGTTGTGGCTCACGGGCCTAGCTGCTCCGCGGCATATGGGATCCTCCCACACCAGGGCTCGAACCCGTGTCCCCTGCATTAGCCGGCAGATTCTCAACCACTGCGCCACCAGGGAAGCCCTGGATTTGTTTTTAAATATCAGCCTTGTGTTTCCCCTAGGGATGAACCATCATTTATTTAACTATTTTTTCACTGCTGTTTTATATTTGGTTTACAGTTTTCTCCCCTTTTGAAAATATGCTTCAGTGAACATCTTCACAAATATAATACTTTTTATCATTTCTTTAAAATAAGCACCCAGATGTGGAGTTAAACGTTATGATCATTTTAGTGGATCTTTAAATATATGAAAACTACTTTCCACAGGAATGCTTTTTTTTTACTTTAAAAAATTAAAACTTAAGGTTTCTCAGATTCAGTTGGAAGATCCCATGGGTTCTTTGGGTAACCACAGACTCAGGGGGTGGGTGTATAATTGAAGATTGGCCCCTACAGTATTTCCTGATATCTTTCAAAGAGATGACAAAGGAGGTTGCATTGTATGACCCAGAACAACACGTCCAAGAGAGGCAACACACAGTGTAGAGATGAAATGAAGATAATTGAAGTGATATCCAGATATACTGACTTAGTATGTTACAGTATTATGATTTGGGCTCATTTCAGTACACCTGTTTTAAAGGGGATTTTGTTTTCTTACGTTCTAATGGATTCTAGCTTGGTTGTTCTAATGAATTCTACAGAGAGCCAATTTAGATATCATTTCAAAAAGATTCTTAGTCAGCTGAAGTGTCATAAAGCAGTGTAAAAACAAGAAATGAAAATCTCACCACTTTCCCAGTACTTGCTGTTACATTCCAGGTTGTTGTTTTTGTCTTGTTTTGCTTTTTTCATTAGATGATGTTTTACAGGTATCTTTTGTTCAGAATACTTTTTTTTGTCTTTAGGAATGAAGAATATTCTACAATGGAGATTTCGTAGAAAGGGTAAGTAATTCGAATATTAGTCTCACTGATTCCCTCACACCCTCATGCCTGCCTTCTTATCTAAGTCTGTGGCATCTTTTCCTTGCTTGTGTGATAGTACTTGCTGGCTATATTAGAGTTCAGCTAAGCTGCTGTAACAAGACACTCTAAAAGTACAGTGGTTTAGCAATGTAGAAATTTGTTTCTCTCTCATATAACGGTTCCAAGGTGGTCCAGATATATGGGGCAGCTGTGCTTTATACAGTCATTCAGGAAATTGGGCTCCTCCAACTTTTTTTTTTTCTGAAAGTCTCTTTTTTTTTTTTGATGTGGACCACTTTTTTTTTAACCACAAATTATTTATCCATTTTATTTTAACTTTTTATTTTATATTGGAGTATATCCGATTAACAATGTTGTGATAGTTTCAGGTGCATAGCAAAGCGACTCAGCCATACATATACATGTATCCATTCTCCCCCAGACTCCTCTCCCATCCAGGCTGCCACGTAACATTGAGCAGAGCTCCCTGTGCTACACAGTAGGTCCTTGTTGGTTATGCTTTTAAATTATAGCAGTGTGTATATGTCAATCCCAGACTCCCTAACTATCCCTCCCTCCAGCCTCCCTGCACACACACCCACCTCACTCCGGTAACCATAAGTTCATTCTCTAAGTCTGTGAGTCTGTTTCTGTTTTGTAAATATGTTCATTTGTATCATTTCTTTTTAGATTCTGCCTATAAGCGATATCATACGATATTTCTCTCTCTGTGTCTGACTTACTTCACTCAGTATGACACTCTCTAGGTGTGGACCAAAATCTTTTATTGAATTTGTTACAATATTGCTTCTATTTTATATTTTGACTTTTTGGCCTCGACGCATGTGAGACCTTAGGTCCCTGACCAGGGATCCAACCTGCACCCCCTGCATTGGAAGGCGAAGTCTTAACCACTGGACTGCCAGGGAAGTCCCTCCTCCAACTTTTGCACTTTGTCATCCCTTAGGATATAGTCCTTGTCTGTATGATTGAAGCTTTGCCCCTGCTATTCTGAGGTCCAGTTCATGAGAAAGAGAAAGAGGAGGTCTGTGACCACGGAGTTCCTTTTGACTCAGAAGTTGCACACATCACTTCCACTCATGTTCCTTTGGTGAGAACTTAGTCAAATGGTCATACATAACTGCAAAGGAAGCGCAGAAGTGTAGTTTTTGGCTAAGCAGACTCATACCCAGGAAGAAGAGGAGAATAGATTTTGATGGGCAAGTAGCAGCCTGTGACATTATCTATGAAGGTGAGCTCTAATGTCAGACAGACATGAGTTCCAGTCGTGGCTCTGCCACTGGCCAGCCGTGTGACCTAGAACAAATGATTTATCGTCTTGATTTTCTCATTAGAAAAACAGAAATAATAATTTCCACTTTATTGGGATTGTTATGAGACTTGAATGAGTGAGTTCATGCGAAGTGCTTAAGAAAAAAGCACTGGTGGTTAGAAGCACAGAATTGGGAATCAGACTGGCAGAGTTAAAATCCTCGCTCTGCCTTTGCTAGTTGTGTGATTTTAAAGAAATTACACAGAATTCTCAGAGATCCACTTTCTTCTATAAACTGGAGATGCTATTAGTGCCTACTTATAGAAAGAACTCAATGAGGTCCCCCAATGCTGGATTTTTTAAATGATTTATTCATGCTCAATAAATCATGATGGCGTTTTTGTAGTTATTATTATGTCTGTTCATTTTATAAACTCCTGAGTTTATCTCCAAAAAAGAAGTAGTAAATTTAATTGTGTAAGCATGCACCTGTCATGAGTTGCTGCGTTCTCTTAAACCTCTTGTTACTACTTTGCTCCTTCATCCTCTTAACATGTTTCGTGTGCAGCTTGTATACCAGTTCCTGTTTGATTTCTTGGGTAAGCATCTACTGATGACTTTATATTCTAAGTCACATAGACTGGGCTATTTAGTGTGAATTCTACAGCTTGTCTCAGAAGTTGAGCACAGTTTTTTCATAATGGTCTCAGTCTCATGCAGCCATTTTGAATAGATTAAACTGGCCCAAAGAAAACTCTGTGGATAGCTAAGCAATGTAATAAAAATGGAAAACTCAGGGATGATACACAGCTGCTTTAACCTCAGGATCTCTCTCTCTTGTATCATTGCAATGACCCTGAATTATATTTTTCAGGTCTAATTTTGGGATTTATTTGCAGAATTCTACTTCTCTGAGTTTATGCAGATAACCTATGGACCCATGATTGCTCCTGTTCCCTTCCATTGACCCTTCCATGATTCCCATGTGACTATAGGGACACTTTCCTGTTCCCCATCTTGCCACCCACTACTTACAGAGCTGACATGCTGCTATGTTGTACCACTGTGCTGTCCTGAATACTGTGGCATTCAGCCTGGCTCCAATGATATAAAATGAGGGGGTATAGATGCCTTTTTCAAACTTGAGACTAGCAAAAGACAAAACCCCCTTTTGTTTGAAACCATTGGAAGTGTAGTCTTGAGTTCTTGTTCTTTTAGAGAAACTGTGGGGTGGGTCCTTTTCTTTCCCACACACGCACTCACTGGCTGCTGCAGTTTTGCATGGAGTAATTGAGCAAATGAAATACCAAACCTATAAAAGGTAGCATTATCAAAGTGAATGAACGAACACTTACCTAGCAGAACCATAAGACATGGAAAAATAGGAAGACAAGTTAATGATCTAGAAATTGTATAGCTTTGCTGTCTTAGAATCATGGCAGATGGAACATATGGCATCGGGTCATTTTTTGCATTGATATGAAAAGAAAATGAGTTTATTTTACAAATAAATGGAGTTTGTGTTTCTGTTTGCTGTTCATGACTATAATGTCTACTTCACTTGAAATGGAAATATGTCACCTAAATATTAAATATAGAGAAGAATTTTTTTCAGCTATTAATGAATAATTTTTCTTTACATGCCGTGACTTCATCCACTTCAGTAAACATTTTATGCTTTTCTCTTCGTTTGCTATTACTTTGTGTGATGAGGCTGTCTGTGAACAGAGGCATCTTAAGAAAAAAAGAGGGAATTGGTGAAAAGACAGACATGTTAAAATTATTATTTGCCTGAGTATTAGGATTTTAGATTAAGTCGTAGAATCAAATTCACTTCGTATTCTCATGGATTTTTAGATAAAACAGTGTTTCTATTTCCTATTTTGAGATTCAGAATAGGCCCCGAATTCCACTGAAGTTGCCATTAAAAAAATCTACCACATTCATTGTTGTCATTGTAGTGGCCATTTATTATTTTTAACTTCACAGCATCCTTACATCAGAAGTTTCTTTTCCTTGTGGAAACCACCCCTGCCCTATTCTCAGTTCATGTGACCCAAGCCTGGCCAAAGCCCACAGTAATTGGGTAAACAATGGGCTGTGTTTGAAGCCGGGTTAGTCCAAGTCAACTGTAAGACTTTTGAGTAAAAGGAGTTCTCTGTCCATTGAAATTTCTTTTTTTAAAAAATTTTATTTATTTATTATTTTTGGCTGTGTTGGGTCTTCGTTGCTGCGAGCGGCTTTGTCTAGTTGCGGCAAGTGGGGGCTACTCTTCATTGCGGTGCACAGGCTTTTCACTGCGGTGGCTTCTCTTGTTGCGGAGCACTGGCTCTAGGCACGCGGGCTCAGTAGTTGTGGCTCGCGGGCTCTAGAGCACAGGCTCAGTAGTCGTGGTGCACGGGTTTAGTTGCTCCACGGCATGTGGGATCCTCCCGGACCAGGGATCGAACCAATGTCCCCTGCATTGGCAGGCGGATTCTTAATCACTGAGCCACCAGGGAAGCCCCATTGAAATTTCTATAGGGAATGAAGTATGAAGCTGACAGAGGCGGTCTGGGCTTCTACATGGTAAGAGTCTGCTTGAGATTGAAGCCAGCTCGGAGAAAATTGATCCAAGAGATGGAGAAAGATTCTGACCCTATTGTTTGAGCCTGAAATGAGATTACCCCTGCCATTGAATTTCTTATTTTATCCCCAGACTATTCTGAGCTTGTTGGAAGAGTTCTGGCCACTACAATCATTATGATTTTCCTCAGGAAACATTTGTTCAACACCTGCATCATTGCCTATTAACTACTTCACACGTAACAGGAAAATACTAATTATTAATAGCAGTATTAATAGCACAGTGAGAATAGAAGGGGTGCCCGGTTAGTTTCCCATCCGATGCAGAGCTCCCTTCCTCTTTATTCTTCATTGATAGTCACCTTAGAATCAAAATCACTTCATTTTTTCAAGGATTTCAAGATACAACAGTGTTTTTTTGTTTGTTTGTTTTTTGCGGTACACGGGCCTTCTCACTGTTGTGGCCTCTCCCGCTGCGGAGCACAGGCTCCGGACGCGCAGGCTCAGCGGCCATGGCTCACGGGCCCAGCTGCTCCGCGGCACTTGGGATCCTCCCGGACCGGGGCACGAACCCACGTCCCCTGCATCGGCAGGCAGACTCTCAACCACTGCGCCACCAGGGAAGCCCAAGATACAACAGTGTTTTATTTCCTATCCTGAGTTTCAGAAGAAGTCCTGAATTCCATTATCGTCCCTACTTTTAAAACAATCCACTACCATGTCAAAGAACGCACTACCTTACAAAGTGGTGCATTCCAGTTTTCGAAAGTTCTAATTCTCAGAAGGTTTTTTCTTTTATTAAGTTGAAATATGTTTTATTTTTATTTCACTCATTGGTTCTAATGCTTGAAACCATGCAGATTAAAGCAAAGTTCTCTTCTACAAGATAGCACTTCACGTATTTGAAACACCAGTCATATCTCTTCTCTGTCTTCTTTGCCCCCAGGTGCATAACTCCAGTTCTTCCTCCCATCCTTCACAAAATGGAGAGTCCAGACACCTTGGTTGCTGTCACCTCAATTTACTTTTGTTTGTTAAATGTCCTTTTCAACGTGAGACTAGCACTGAGCTAGGACCTCCTTTGTTTTCCTCTAGACACTCATATGAGGGCAGCCTTATACCGAATTATATTTTGGGGTTTCTAGTTCCCATCCACACTTTCTGATTCATAGCAAGCTTGCTGTGAGCTAGTACTTTCCCTCCCTCTCATCCCTCCCCCCTTTTCTTTGGTCCAAACAGTTCTTAAGCCAGGTCTGTGTTTGAGTTTTGATTATTTGAATCTGTTTTAGGACTTTACAAAACAACCATAAGTTTTGTTCCCCTAAATGTCCAACGCCATGTGGAGGGTCCTGTTTTGCCTATGTGTTTCTGACTCATTTGGGACCTTTGTTGTATAAAAGTCAGTCACTGTTGCTTGGGTCACTGACATAGCCCATTGACTAGATAAGAGTATTCATTTTATCAGTTAGGAACTGTATTCAGATGTGGGTAAGAAAGAGTGGCTTAAATACACATAAAGTCGTGTGGAGAGAAGCAGCCCAGAGCTGGGTATGATGTTTGCATAACACCACGTAGGACTCAGGCTCCGTCGGTATTTATGTTCCACCATCCCAACGCCTGGCTTCCATTCTCAACATTGCCTCATAGTTTAACATGACTTTCTAATATCTTGCCCACATTCTAGACGGTAGGAAGGACAAAAGGTTGCTTCTCCTAATAGAACAAGCTCCTTTTAAGGAGTTCCCCCCAATCCCCTCAATCTTTTCACTTACATTTCACTGGGCAGTATTAAATCATGTGGACACAGCTAGCTGCAAGGGAAACTGGGAAATATTCTGGGTAGCAGCATAACCAGCCAAAAATTGGCGTTCTGTTACTAAGAAAGAAAAGAAAGTGGATATTGGGAGACTACCAGCCACATTCCTGGAAAGCTGTATGGAAACATTTTCCTTCTGGCCTTGGAAGTAAAGAGTAGTAAAAAGAGCTACTTAATTTGGACAATATCTTTCCTTACTTTTGTATGACCTTTGGGTTTGGTGTGCTCTATTTTCCTCTAGGCCTATGTGGAAAGGTTAAAACGCAGTAGTTTCTTCAGTCCTCCCTCCTCCCCTCTTGTTTGCTTGCATTTAGTACTAGTCTGCTGACCTTGCAGTGGCAAAGATGAAAACTGTTGGAGCCTAGTAGTGTTTGAGTTAAATTGAACTCCTTCTTTAATACAGTAAGAATGAGGTCTTTCTTTTTCTAAAAAAATTAATTAATTTATTTATTTTTATAAATTTATTTGTTTATTTTTTGGCTGCGTTGGGTCTTTGTTGCTGCACGTGGCTTTCCCTAGTTGTGGCGAGCAGGGGCTACTCTTTGTTGAGGTTCACTGGCTTCTCATTGCGGTGGCTTTTCTTGTTGTGGAGCACGGGCTCTAGGCGACCAGGCTTCAGTCATTGTGGCTCGCAGGCTCTAGAGTGCAGGCTCAGTAGTTGTGGCGCATGGGCTTAGCTGCTCCGCGGCATGTGGGATCTTCCCGGATCAGGGCTTGAACCCGTGTCCCCTGCACTGGCAGGTGGATTCTTAACCACTGCGCCACCAGGGAAGCCCCCGAGGTCTGTCTTTCTATCTTTAATAACAACTGTGACAATAATTAAACTCAACATAATCTTTAATAAGGTCTCACTCTGCATAGTTCTGATACGCACAAATTTCCGTTACTGCAATTTAAATAACACCAGTCTGCCAACAACACAGTTCAAATTTTAGCTACCAATGTATTCACTGAGAAGTTGCATAAGGTACAAACTTTGCTGCTAGCTCTTTAGTCCACAGGTCACTACATAAGTGACAGATGCACATCATGATCAGTGACCAATCTTGTCACTTCTTTCAGTGATTGTTACTATGCATCTGTTACTGAGTTCACAAACAGACAGCAAAGTGTATGCTTGTGTTGCTTCCTGGTTTCCCAGTGATAAACGCATGTGACATTTTACAAATATGGAAACTTAAAAGAGAATTATCCAACAAAAATGAAAGTGCAACAAAGAAACAAAAGTAATAATGCTGAAAGTGAAGTTAGAATCAAACATAAATGGAGAGTAGAAGAAATAGTGGATTGTGGGAATGTGGATACTACTGCCTTTTGAAAGACATGCATCCGAAGGAACTTAGTGAAGGCAAATTTATTGACATAAATGAGGAAGGTGGTTGTATGAAAGGATAAAAATGTCCTAGAGGAAGTGACACCAGCAAAAAGTTCACATAAAAGGAACTCTTGGAGATATTTCATGACATTAAAAACACAAGGGATAAAATGTTAGAAGCAGATACTTCCAAGGCTGAAATAGAGACACAGATATAGAGAACAAACGTATGGACACCAAGGGGCGAAAGCCGGGGGCGGGGTGGGGGATGAATTAGGAGATTGGGATTGACATATATACAGTAATATGTATAAAATAGATAACTAATAAGAACCTGCTGTATAAAAAATAAATAAATAAAATTAAAAAATAAAAGAAGCAGATGCTTCCAACGTAAAAAGCAGTGTGACGATTTGCCAAGGCATAGAAAAGGTGCTGGCTTGTCAGTTATATGATGACAAGAAGGCAAGCACCACCCAAGCTAATCTTGATAATTTTTGTACAAATAAATAAGACACTTTATTTTTAGTGTTTTTAGTATAATACTTTAAATAATAGTGTACTAAACAAACATCAGTTTTATTCTTTTTCTCATATCCTTATACATTTATAACCAATAGTGAGAGAGTTTTTAATGTTTTGACAAAAATTTTTAAAGGTCAGGAAACAATTGTAGTGTTTCCCATTAAGACAGTTTTGCACAGTCTCAACTTGCATGATCATTTTATGGTCCTGTACGACAGTGCAAAGTGAGGATTGCCTGTGGTTCACAGAGTTGCACTGTTTCATATCCCCAACAATATTTGCAACTCAGGCAAATCTTATCACCCCCATTTCATTCATTTATTCATTCATATAGGTCAATGAAGTCACAGAGATTATGTAGGTTCAAAATTACACAGCTAAATAACTGGCAGGACTTGAACCATGATAATTTCACTTTAAATTCATTCTTCTTATAGTCCCACTACCATGACACCATATTCTTTCCAAATAATCTCATTAATATGTGATGTAGAATCAGGGAAAATATCCTAAAGGTTGAAGCCCCCCAAATCTAATGTGTTCCGTGTCACATTCCACTGATTGGTGGATTAGTTATCATTCTTAGGTTGCAAGCCACAGAAACTAACTCTAACATGGTAGGTTCATACAGTAATGGTTCCCAGTGGATCATGTCTCCCTGTAGCACCTTTACTTGGGAAGGTTTCTTTGTCACTCCTCCCATTAACAGATGAAGTCTCTTCTCCCACCCCTTAAATCTGCGCTGGTTTTAAACTATCTGATGGGGAAGCGCGGATGGCATGAATTGGGAGGTTGGGATTGACATATATACACTATCGATACTATGTATAAAATAGGTAACTAATGAGAACCTACTGCATAGCTCAGGGAACTCTACTCAGTGCTCTGTGGTGACCTAAATGGGAAGGAAATCCAAAAAAGAGGGGCTATATGTATATGTATAGCTGATTCACTTTGCTGTACAGTAGAAACTAACACAACATTGCAAAGCAACTATACTCCAATAAAAACTAAAAAAAAAAAAAGTATCTGACCAATAGAATGTGATATAAGGGAAGTTGCAGCTTCTGCTTTTGTTCTCTCTGAACATTTCTCCAGTTTAGCGTACTGGAAGGTGAGATGCCACGTGGAGAACTGAGGTGTTCTAGTTGATAACTCCAGCCAGCTTCCGAATAAGTGAGTGATTGAGGCAATCCAGGGTCAGTCAGCCCCCAGCAGATCTACCCACTGACTGCAGATGTTTAAATGAACAGCTGGTACCACATGGAGCACGGATACGCCATCCCAGCTGAGCCCTACCCAAATTGCCAATCTGTAGAATTGTGAGTAAATAAATTGTTAATATTTTAAGCCATTAAGTTTTGGAGTGGATTGTTATGCAGCAAACCACCAACTTAAACAGAAAAAAGCATTTATTGGGAGGATACAGGGTCGTTTGTAGAATTGAAGGGAAAACTTCAGAATGAAACAATAGCCTTGTAGCAGGAATTACTCAATAGTCTTGCCTGGGTATCAGTTCTGGAGTGAATGAACTCCAGCTGTTTCTCTTGTTCTTGCGTTGTTCTACAGATTCAGAGTCTGAGGGGGAAAATTTGATGGGTCACATGTCCATCCTATGGATGTATTGATTTATGAGAGGAGAATTTGGCAGAAGGAACTTCCAATTTCCTCTTAAGCTTTTGTACTGGGAGAGGCGATAGACACTTGGACTTATCTCCCCCCAAGTTGTACATAAATACTTCCCCCTAAAGAAACCTAGGTGCTGCCAAGGAGGGGGAATGGATGATGGACATCTTCAAAGTGACAGCTCTCCACTAGTGTCACTTCTTTTCCCTGATGAGGATTTTAAAATACTTATGCAAAATTTGTTGTTTCATGGCAAATAAATTTGTGGGAAATAAAAAAAAATTATGCCCATATGACAGGCATATAAGTCAATATATGGATAGAAATTGCATCTTGGATTGAGAAGGTTAAAGGTGAAAAGGGCTTCAGAGCTCATCACGGCCAAGGTCCTCATTTTATAAATGGGGAGAGTGAATTGAAGGTGATTAGGCCAAGGGTACATTGAATTCATGACAAAACCAGAACTAGAACCTAGGTCTTTTTTTTTTCCTCTCTAACTATCCGTAGCCTCAGTTGGATTTGGGAAGGAAAAAAAATTGACCTAGAGTGTTTGAAATGTGCATGTTACCTTCCTTTTGGGTATTCTCATAGCAAGGACTCTTTGGAAGGCCTCTCCGACTGTGGGTGGCACCCTGCTTAGCTTCCCTCCCAGCATCCATCATCTCTTTCCCACTTCTAAACACTCAGGCCAATACAGAAAGTAGAGCGTTCCTATGAAACCCTTCCTGAGCTGAAATGGCTGAACGTGAAGGAGTAATTAACTTAGGACACATGTTGCTAATGGATGCACAAAATAAACTGAGATAAAGCACAGGCACAGTTCAGAGCTGTGGCAGCTTGACGCTGAGATGCCCAGTGTATTTCCTGGGGAAGGAGCTTGGAGGTGCCACTCTCCCTGCTTAGGGTTCGAGCTGCCTCTATAACAGCTGCCTGCAGAGCAAATGCTGAACGCTGTTTTCTCTTTTTCATAAAAACGAAAATCCTTTTCCGATTTCTTTTGATTAGTGCAAACATGTACGAATGTAGGTCTTTTGTAAAAGCAAAGTGGTATAAAGCAAACTTTTGAGAAGCAGAACTGTATCGCTCTGGACCAATCTAAACCTGAAAAATCAGAAGCGGTTGATGTTTCAACATCCAAGCCAGCTGGCGCTTGAGTCAGGATAACACTGTCCTGTCAAAACTTAAACCCGCTTAGAACTTTGGTTTGGTGGCTGCTCCACACTGTATTTTCTACTTGTTTTAAATCTCTTGGTGTTTTGAAGGATATTTGCAGAAAAATAGCAACTTTGCATTCTTGTCAGATCCTGATGCATACTGCTTTTTCTAAAGTCCTAATCCTGTTAGTGAGACATGTTGATTAAACTGTATCATGGGGGATTATCGCATCTGAGAAGAAACCGCCAATTGGAGAATCTCAAACTATATAAACATAGACCTATCCAGGAGAAAAGACCCTGATTATTATTAATGAAAAACTGTTGCAAGAGATAAAAACAAGGTAGTAAATAGGCAAGAACATATTGAAGGAAAATTATTATAAAATAGAGTATAAAAAATATTTAGATCTCTGGTCTGGAAGGAAACAAGAAACAGTGGTTGCCTCTGGGAAGAGGGGTGGATGGCTGGAGATCAGGGTCTCCAATGGATCTCCAAAATTGAGATCAGACTTCTCAATGTTGAACCATGTCTTTGAAGCCTTTACCTCATCACATTTCTTGTATCCTCTTTCAAATGTGGTCATTATATTTAATGGACCAATTCTGCTCACCCTAAAGGTAGATTCATGTTGCCATTTGTTGGCTGTTTCAGTGTGTAATGCACTAAATCCGGGTTTGTGACTAAAGGTTTCCCATTGGCATATGTGGAGATAGCAGTTCTCAGCAGCAGCTTCATGGAAATCTTTCCATTTTGAAAGACATGATTTTTGATGTTCCTGCCATGGTTTTGCCTTCTCTGGAAATAATACCAGGATTGCCATTATTTGTGATAGGAGAGAGCCTGGAGAAAGAAAGATGTTGGCTTCAAGGTAAAGGTTTTGGCAGATCCAGTGCCATCTCACTGGTTACAAAGCCTTTCTGGAAAGCGTGCAATTATTCAGCTTGCACAGCACAATTAAGTGAACAATTCATTTGGTCTCTCTATTGATACTCCATCGCAGAGGGACTGGGGTGGCTCGGGAGATTGGAAATGGGAGCTGTAGCCTTTTCCCTAGACGTCGGTGCTTTGGATCTTTTTGTTAGGGTAGTGACCACATAGTGTCTCCCATCTGATGGCTGTGCAGCGACCCCGGTGAAACAGATTGGTGGTTTCAGGCCCATGGAGAGGCGGTCACATCTCAACATCCAGGATCCCAGCTGGCAGAAATATGTGCGGATTATACCAACGCGATTCTATTCCGTTTGTGCCTTAGTGAATTTCATATCTTGAAAATCCTACGTGCGATAAAGTGAACTTGAGAATATCTTCATAAAGCTCTGAGTGGAGGTCTCAGCCTTCTACACTTGTCTGATGATTAGCACATTTGGCCTGTTTACTTTGGCTTAGAGACTTTAAGACTCTTTAGGGTCATAAGATTTCTCCCAGCTCTCTCCCACATTTGTGAATGTCGGGGGATAAAGATCTACTCACAGTGCAAACTGCCTGAAGAAGCATGGTACTTGGGTATAGGATTCTGTTTACAACTTGTACTAAACCACGGCACATCTTGGTAGTTTTAGGCAAAATGAGGCTTCTTGTGAAGAAACAGATATGCTTATAAACTATAAAGCTGTGCTTGTAAAGCACCATTCAGACCTAAGATATTTCTTAACCTAGGCCTGGGGGGCTGTGTTGATTGAACGACTAGTCTTTCCCAGAATTTTCATTTTCCATTCCTAACGGTCTTCTCCTACACATATACACACACGTGCGTGCACACACACACACACACAAATTTACTAGTTCTATTACTTTTTCTAGTTGGAGGGAGGAATCCAGATCTGGACCTCAGGTAGGTAAGCTTTTCAAAATTGAATGTAATGCTTATAAAAGGAATATATATGTGCAAAATCGTAGGGTGCCACAGTTACCAGTGACATCGGCATAACCTTGTGATATGATGGAAAACTACCATTTGCCTAAGGAGTTTTTGGAAGACAACATGTGTTGCAGTGTTGGGTGTGTAAATAAATATTAACACAAAATGGATAATCAAATCCTCTCTAGAGCTTTGAAGGATGGAGTGGGCCCAAGCAGGGGAAAGTCTAGGCCCTTCTTTTCCACCAACTCATTCACCCCTAATATTTTGCTGTGATCTGAGGATGTTCCTAAAAAAGTGGGTGCTTCTTGATGTGGACACCAACTGGGCCTGAGATTCCTGGAATTTGATTTGTCAATGTCAGGCACTGTCTTTCAGGTGAAACATGCACCACCCCCCATCCACGTGTGTGACAGGTGGAACTGATGGGAGAGCCCACAGGTGAATTTAGCGTGGTGTCAGTTGGCACATGCCTGAGCCACGTGCCTCTACCACTTACCCCAAGTTGTGGTCTTCAGAGGAACTGTCGAGGCACCGCTAGAGGGCGGCCCGTGATTGGTCACCTGACGCACTACTTTCCAGGAGCCACGTTACAAGTCATATCAGTGCGTGCTGCCTTCTGCCCTGGCAGTGGACTGGGTGATGCGGCTGGGGGTTGGGATGGAGGTAGGGGTGGGGGTGGGGATAGCCCTTGAGTGGAAAACTAGGTAAATAATAAATACTGGACTTCCCTGGTGACGCAGTGGTTAAGAATCAGCCTGCCAGTGCAGGGGACACGGGTTCGAGCCTTGGTCCGGGAAGATCCCACATGCCGCGGAGCAACTAAGCCCGTGTACCACAACTACTGAGCTTGCACTCTAGAGCCCGCAAGCCACAACTACTGAGCCCATGTGCCACAACTACTGAAGCCCGTGCGCCTGGAGCCCCTGCTCCACAAGAAAAGCCACCGCAATGAGAAGTAGCCCCCGCTCGCCACAACTAGAGGAAGCCCGTGTGCAGCAACCGAAGACCCAACACAGCCAAAAATAAATAAATAAATTTATATTTAAAAAATGAACAACTTAGCAAAAACAAACAAACAAATAAATGCTTACCTCTGTGGAAGAGGCACTCACCTAGTAGTAGCTAGTGGTAGTATTTATTTCTCTATATTAAGAAGAATCATGGACTCTTACTTTCTTTTGGGTCCCTGTGAATAGATTACTATCGTGAAAATGTTTGAAAAACTCCTTTGCTTTCTTGGCGGAAAACACTGGAGAAAGGCATGGGGGAAAGAGAAGGCTTGGACCATTCATTGTCTCTCTTCCTCTTTTCTCCCCAGCCTGACGGGATTAAAGGCCCACGAATCCCTTGGCTGTGGACTGAGTATACATTGGTTCTGAGATAGTCTGGGGATGTGGTGGGGTTGAATTTGTTTATGACATAGTAAAATGCCAGGGGTTACCTTATTTCATTACTTGATTAAGGTTTATTATTTAAACTGCAAGGTATCACTTACATACAAAACTGAATTGGAAAAGAGTGAAGTTGGATCTTTCTGTTGACAAGAAAATTATCAACTCTCATAAATTCATCAGTGAATTATAGAAACACAGTGGGATGTTTTTTCAACTCCTTTGGTGAAGGCTGTGCTAATTCTTTTGCAAATTATTTGAGAAGAATCTTGTGGGAGGCTATAGAACTGATTCATTGGCTTGCAGGAGGACTGATCTGACTTTCCTCTCCTGTGGTTGGCAGTAAATGCTTTTATTTAGTTTAGAGGAGAAAGGCTTTATAACCTCCTCTTTTCCATGACTCATAACTTTCTGAGCAGTCGCACTGTGCTTTACAATGAGGGGTGTTTGGAGGAAAATGTTCTCTAAATTGAGCCAGCCATTTTGAGTGTGGGAGCATGAAATACAGAAAGAGAGGCAATTGATCTATCCAAACTTCAAAGTTGCAATGTGCCCAGATCCAAAGAACTAATTTCCTGTTAAGAGGAAAGATACTTGGTGGCTATCTTAAAACAAACAAAATTAATTCTGGCTTTAAAGCTTTCAAACAGACATTTTCAACTTGCATAGGGTACCCATAATTTTAGGAAAAGTAGGTTGCTCTAGGCTAGATTGTTTTCTCTGTTGGTGGGTGTAAATGTGCACGAAAGCTGTTTGTTTCTCACGTAAAATTGTATCTGTTGACATAAGCATTCTTTTTTTTTTGAAAGCTTGGAGATGTAAGTTTGCATGGAAGACTTCACTCAGTGTTGCCTTTTCCTGAGAACTTGAATTTAGTCAAACATGTCACTGTGAGATGAATAACAATTTGAAATCTTTTACATAGATTTTTCTCTAAATTTGTATCGGAATGGGTTTGTAAAGGAGAGTTAAAAATAAATGTCAGTGGATTGGGGCGTGGGTTGAGAAGCCCCTAGGGTTGAAATATCATTTGGGAAGGGAATACGAGAGCTCAAATCATAATAGCTTGCATTTATCATCTCTGTTCTCATTGGTTACCTATTTCTGAATTCATAATCCGTTTCTTTCTTGATATTAGAAAATTACTAGAATTGGAAGACTAGAAAAATGTAGAAAAGATTATAAAATTAGATTCTTAGACTTAGGAATTGAAATATTAAAAGTTTTCACACAAATTTCATATCATTTATAACCTAGTAAAGCAAAGGAGGCATCACATTAAGGTTCACATAGGGTCCAAATTTGTTCATTTTCAACCATGTAATTTGAGGTTAAAAATTTCAGCTTTCTCTCTCTCTCTTTCTCTCTCCTCCCTCTGTCCTTCTGTCCTTCCCTCCCTCCCTTGCATCTTTCCTTCCTTTTCTTCAATAACATTTAGACCTCTACAGTTGAGTGTCCCACAGAGTATGTTTAGCAGGCTCTCTTCAAAGATCGATGCAAAATATCACCTGCCCACACCCCCTGCAATTTGCATTCAAATGCCGTACCTCTTTCACTAAGGACTGGAGGAGGGAGGAAAGGAAATTATGGATACATGGCTACTAAGTGCATGTAATCATTGTACTCATTTGTCATATTGCTTCATTTGTATTTGGTCCAAGCAGAAGAACTGGATTCTAGCCTTCGTTCTGCCTTTAACTGGCTGTTAACTGTCCTGCTCCTTCACTTCTCTGAGCCAAGCTTTTCTCATCTGTTAAAATAAAATGGTTGGAATATATGGTCAATGAAGACCCTCTCTGGATTCTGTGCATACTCTTAACTTCTCAGCCCTCTTTCTGGAGGCATTTTAGTGTGTTTCCTGTCTGATTTCCCAATGAATGGAAGATTTCTCCTGTGGCTGAGAGGATAAAAAGAAGTGACGATTGGGTTCTTCAGAATTTTTCTTGAGGCACATGGGAAGCTGTTTTCTCAAAGCCAAGAGGTGGTCACGTTGAAGCATACCGCTCGCCACGTTATTAATCCAGACACATGGAACTTGTCCACATAGAAGTCATCTTTCTTCCTCTCTCTCTCTCACTTTCTCATTTTCTCTCTCCACCTCTTTCTCACGCTCCTATCCAGTCTCACTGCTTATTTTTACTTCCTAAATATTTCTTGCCTCTAACTTCTGTTTCCACTAACAATGCTCCAGATTGAGCCACCACCATCTCTTACCTAAATTCCAGCAGCAGCCTCATAACTGATTTCGCCACTGCCAGTCCTGCCCTATCCATTTCCCTCTGAGTAGCTGGTGTGATCTCATTTTATTCCGTTCTCTGCCTCATCCAGAGATGGCCTTCTTTCGATTCCTGCAGCATGCCAGCCTCTTCCTCTTATCAGGAAACATGCTATCCTCTTGATGCCGAAAGCTCGGCCTCTGTGCACCAGTGCCAATTCAAATCTCCGAGACAGAGTTTTGGGTGAAGTAGAAAAGGATAACTTTATTGCCTTGCCAGGCAAAGGGGGACACAATGGGCTCCTGCCCTGAAAAACTATGTGTCCCAACTTGGGAGGATTTGATGAGGAGTTCTATAGCAATAGTTCAAGGGTGGGGTTGCTGATAAGATTAGGGTGTGTGCAGGGTCTGCATGCCTTTACTCTCATCTCAGGTGGTCGGTCTCCTAATCTTGATGAGCTTCTCTGGTCCCTTTAATCTCGCCTCAGGTGGTCTCTTGGCTGCTTCTCCCTTGATTAGCAACTGTTCGAATCTGCCCTGTGGAACCCAGGGAAGGTCACGGAGGCTGGTGTCTTGCCTACAAGAAACGGGGGACAGGAAGGCTTCCGTGCCCGGGAGCCCCACAGGATCTTGCTCAGTTTCACTCTCAACCTGGAAAACTCCTTGTCCTACTTTTTACATGCCTGGAAACTTCTCTGCTCCATCATGTCTTAGCTTAAATATCACCTCTGTAGAGGGATCTTTCTCAACAAAGCAATTCTCTACCACTCTCCCTCTATCATTTTCCCCTCTTTCCTTTTTGGCATTTATTACAGGTTGTAAAGTATTTATTTGCTTGTGTAATAAGTCTTTTTCAAAAACGTAGGTGTGCAAAATGGAATATTATTTCTCTATAGTTGAACCTAAGCCATCTTGTGAGTCCCCGTTTTGATTGGTGGCAGTGGGGGTGGGTGGGGGAGGTCTTGCCAACTCAAGGTAGATTCAGGTAATTCTGTATCTTCTCACTTTCTTTTTTTAAATTTTTTTATTTTATATTGGAGTGTATTTGATTTACAGTGTTGTGTTAGTTTCAGGTGTACAGCAAGGTGATTCAGTTATACAGATACATATATCCATTCTTTTTCAGATTATTTTCCCATATAGGTTATTTCTCAGTTTCTTTTTGGTAAACGCTCTTTCAGTTAAGAATGTGTTCCTGGGAATTCCTGGCAGTCCAGTGGCTAGGACTCTGCATTTCCACTGCAGGGGGGCTCGGCCAAAAATAAATAGATAAATAAATACACACCTTAAAAAAATGTGTTCCTTCACCCTTCTCATTTTATTCTCCCTTGAGGCACTTAAAATTCTGGAGACGCTTAAGTGTTTTCTTAGCATCAGGGACAAGGTGTCTAGTTTGTACTATTTACTGTGGATGGTCCCTGCTTAATGTATCAATATATTGAATTTTGAAGGGAATCAGTAAATAATACACCTCTTCCTTATAGCTCAGTTCTGATCAATTGAGCTATAAGACAGAAGAGGAAGGCATATGGGGATCAAAATAGCACTGCTATCATTATTAAAGCTGGTGTTAGAGAATGTTTTTGTTTTGTTTTGTTTTTGTTTTTTTTTGTGGTACGCGGGCCTCTCACTGTTGTGGCCTCTCCCGTTGCGGAGCACAGGCTCCGGACACGCAGGCTCAGCGGCCTGACTGCTACAGTGGGAGCTGCCTTACAGAGAGGAGCCATGTGGCAAGGAACTGAGGGTGGGCTTTGGCTAACAGCCAAAAAGGAACTGATGCCTTCAATCTAACTCCTGTTGGGGAAATAGATCTTGCTGACAACCACGTGAATGAGCTTGAAAGTACATCCTTCCCCACTTGGCTAGAGCCTTCAGGTGAGGTTGCAACCCCACCTGACAGTTCAGCTGCAATTTCTGGAGAGACCTTGAGCCAGAGACACCCAACTAAGCTGTGCCCAAATTCCTTACCCACAGAAACGGTGAGATAATAAACGTTTATTGTTTTAAGCTGCAAAGTTTGGGGGTCATTTGTTATACTACAATGAATAAACTAATACAGTATCTATGTGAAGTAAGGATAACAGAATGTATCCAAGCTGGCATGTAGTAGCAGAGAGACGGCACTCAGATGGTGCCCAATGTGTGCCTATTAGTATTTATTTTGTCTACCAACCAAAATATTTGTTAAATTTTTCTGGGATTAACATATACACACTACTATATATAAAATAGATAACTAATAAGAACCTACTGTATAGCACAGAGAACTCTACTCAGTACTCTGTAATGGCCTACGTGGGAAAAGAATCTAAAAAAAGAGTGGATATATGATATATGTATAACTGATTCACTTTGCTGTACACCTGAAACTAATACAACATTGTACATCACCTATACTCCAATTAAAAAAGAAAATAGGGACTTCCCTGGTGGTGCAGTGGTTAAGAATCTGCCTGCCAATGCAGGGGACATGGGTTTGAGCCCAGGTCCGGGAAGATCCCACATGCCACGGAGCATCTAAGCCCGTGCGTCACAAATGCTGAACCTGAGCTCTAGTGCCCATGAGCCACAACTACTGAGCCCACATGCCACAACCACTGAAGCCGACACACCTAGAGCCCATGCTGCACAACAAGAGAAGCCACCACAGTGAGAAGCCTGTGCACTGCAACGAAGAGTAGCCCCCGCTCGCCACAACTAGAGAAAGCCCGCGCAAAGCAACAAAGATCTAACACAGCCAAAAATAAATAAATAAATAAATAAATTTATTTTAAAAAACCAACAATACACACACACACAAAACAAAAGATTTCATGTTGTCTTACAGGAAAATGAGGTCTTTTGGGGAGAAGGCAGACAACTGTAGAGAGGTACTTATTTGTTTTTTGTCTGAGTTTATTGTTGAATAGAGGTGCCTGTATTAATTGCTGCTCCTAAAATGAGGAGGGAGTTGGTGGGGGATATAATCAATTACAGCACATCACATTAGGTAGACTATTGAAAATGATACCTGCAAGAGAAAATCACATTGAAATATAGGCTAGAAAATCTGGTAGAGGAAAAGACAGCTACGTCAGTGCAGAGGGACCTTGGCTTTTGATGAAGTTAACAGATTTTAGTTCAGGGATTGTCTTTATAAACATAAAACATCAAGTTATAACAAATTTCTGCCATTACCATATATTTGGAGTATTAATGCAAAATATTTTCATCATGTCTTTTTCCATCTGGAAGGGCCGAGAGCATCTGATATTGTTGTATATAGCCTCTGAGATAAGGTAATACATGCAAGAGGTGGGAACACATAGTGGTTGGGAGCATAAGGCCTGGAGTCAGATTGGCCAGGTTCAAATCTGGGCTCTCCCACTCTACTTACTAGTCGTATGGCCTGTGGCACATTGCTTAGCATCTCTGAGCCCCAGTTTCCTCACCTTAAAATCATCATAATAGTAACTATTGTCAGGAATAGATTTCCATATAAAGATTTATCACAGTATCTGTCACATAACTAAATGTTAGCTCTCATTGATTATTTTTATTACAAGTACTGTACCCTGTGGCTGGCATGTAAGTAGGCATCCAATTAATATCAAGTTTCCTGCCCCTTCTTTTCCCCCCTACTTCCTAAAATCTAGCTCATAATATTTTCTGAATTCTATCTATTGATTATTCATTCTCCCAATTCAAGAAATATTTTGATGCAGGAAATTTTAAAAATGCACGCTTATTTAAGGCTTCATTTCTCCTTTTACTTCTAAAGGTTTTAATGTTAGCGAAGCCTTCTGAGATCTTTCAGCATAAAACTGCAATCAGCAGCTTGAAATCACTAGGTAACAGAAGGTTTTTTCTTTAAGTTTAGAAATTTGTAGCCAGCAGAATTAGAGGAGAGATTTCTATCATCTAGTTATTCTGGACATGTAGGATCCAGTGCCAGTTCTTTGCATTCTCTATGAGCATATCTAATTAGCAGGAAGGGCTGTAGTTGTCTGAAATTGTAGCAGAAAGATGAGTGAATTCAGTGCTGTATCAACAAGATGGAATATTGTAGGAAAATTATGGAAGGAAAATGAGCAATAGGGGATTGTTTTAGACAAAATGCAGAAGGGGTAACCTACATTAAAATAATTGTTATTTTTTCCTATTAAATAAAACTTTAATTTCAATTTGACAAGTTTAACAATGAGATTATCAATAAACTCTCAAAATAATTCTGCCTTTTTTAGCTTTTGCATTTAAAATAATTCTGTTCAAAGGAGTAATTTTTTATCTTTATCACCAGCTCAATGCCTGCGACTGAACTGAATTCATTATTCAGTTCCTAGGAAGAGATTATGCATATCAAACACAAGTAAATTAGGGTACTGCCAAGGAGCTGAGAAGTTTACAAAATTCTACAAGATCAGGTTTTCTTGATATGTAAAAGAAAGGGGGATTGTTTAGGATATTGAACAGTGGAAAAGAGTTTAAATGCAGAATAAACCTAATATAAGAAAATAGCACCTTGAAAGTGAAACCCTCCAAATTCAATATTTGATTTAACTTCCTTCAATTCGTCCTTAGGATGGAGGTGATTTTGTTCTTTAATAAAATCTTATCAGTGGTCAGGTTCAGGTGCCCAAGGGTTATCCCTAAGCAAAACCACTGGGGAAGTTACTTCTTTGTTCATTCATTTGTTCCTTTGATTCATTCATTCAACAAATACTAATGAATACCTACTATTTGCCAAGCCCTATATTAAGCCCTGGGATATAGTGATGAATCAAACAGGTCTGGGTTTTGGGAAATGCTGCCTTTTATATTGAACCCCACCCTCCTCTACAGGAATATTCACAATACCTATTAGCACATTAAAGGCTCTGAGAAGTCCTGCAGTGAAGAAGCCTGTTTAACCTTCTTTGACATAACGTTTCCTAGACTTTTTCATCCTCAAGGATCTATTCTTTCTTGGAACATACTCTGGGAAATCTAGAGTAAGATGAAATATGGTGCCAAGAAAGACAGGATGACATTGAATAACAAGGCAAGTAAAACACTTTTAATTCATACTTGTTGATTGCAGGGACTCTGTCACCAAGAAGCTTGGCACTGCAGTTAGTGACGAGGGAGCATGCTACTGCCTTGATTTTGTTAAGACCTTTTCTATTCTCCATTTTGCAGTGGCCACATTTTTCAGCTTAGGAAATCATATAAGTTCAACATGACCAGGGAGATTTTTCAGTTTGTTAACAACGGTCGTGGAGCTACCTGTTTGCCAAAGGGAACCTCCTTAACATTCATGACCCACCGTTTGGGAGGAAATAGATAAAAATGTTAAATATATAGTTGGATTGGATTCTTTAAAAAACATTCCAACAAATATAACTGATGTGAAAAAAGCGATAATCTGCCTTTTTTAGAACTGCGCACTTTCATGAAGTTAAAATACCCATCAAAACTATATTAGTGCATAGCAAAAAATTAATACATGTAAAGAAACGTACGCACACAGTACTTTTAATTTTTCTGCGTGCCCCGGGGCACCGTTATCTGCTCTTTTCCGGAAAATCACTCATCATGTAGCTATTGGGAAAGGGAACACTTCGGCCTCCTTTCTGGGAGAAATCCAATGCAGTATGGATATTAATTAAATTTATTAAACAAATAACACAGCGACTCAGGGAAGCAGGGGTCCATCTGCCAGTTCGGCAGACAGATCTCTGCAGAGACGCGAGCTGAATGGTAGTTAAAGCGAAGTTGCCGAGCTCAGCAGATGGGCTCTTGTCTCCAGTGGGAGAGATTTGGTGGCAGTCCAACAACTCTTTTCCCCCTCCAGGTTTTTGTTCCTTGCAACTGTGATTGAAGAAGCCCTTCTCTGTCTTTTCCCAGCCTTGTGCCTCTCTCCCCCACCCCACCCCCTTTGCTTATGTGAGCAACGTTTAAATCGGAGTGATTTGTTAGAGAGGCAGGTCCCGGCTGATCTCATTTTGTGTGTGTGCTGTAAAGCTCAAGGAGAAAATAATTAGGAAAATGTAATCCCATTGACTTTACACCCCACTTGTGTACATGACAGCAGCTCAGCCTCGTGCCCTGGAATAAGGTCTCTGAACAGATTTGAATTTAGTCAGCATCCCCATTCTCTGCATTTGGAAGTTCACATTATTCTGAGGTTTAGATGCTTATTATTCTTGAACTTGTTCCTTAGGTTAATTTTAGACCTCTATGCCTTTTAAACACCACAATTTAAGGATTCTTGTTTTTTTTTTTCCCCCCCTAATGTCTTCATATTCTGTTGGCAAGTGTCTAGGTGCTTTAAATCCCAGTGTCTCCTTCACTTGCCATCTGGGATGAGATGTCATTGATAGTGTTAGATCAGCACATTTGTGATCTGCAGTGTCTTTCAGAAACCCACTTCCCTATCTCCAGATCCTCCTCTCCCATTACAAAGATGGTGAATTTGAAACCGGTCTGTAAGGAAGGACCACTTTGCTTTCAGTTGATTATCATTTCCCAGCATTTGGTATGATTTTTGACAAAAGCCCACTTGGACTGAATTTAATGTTAGGATGTTAGATTAATGCAAATCATCCCCCCCCCCCCCCGCCCCATTCCTTATCACTACCTGAACCTTTGCAAAAATTATTTTGTGAAGGCTCTCTCTCTCGACTCTGGCTATTTCCCCTCACCTGGGATTAGTGCCTTTCACCGGGGAAGTGGTTGGGGCGGGGCGGGGGGGAACCACACAGGCCCTGCTAGGCAGATTGTGGGCTCTATTGGTGGCAAACTTTTGGACTAAATAGATGCCACCTTAGGCTGAGTCCTGAAATGCCCTTGCCTTGGAGAGATAGATCTGGTTCCAGCAAACCTGCCAGTGGGACATATTTGCAGAGATAAAGGCACCTCTGTGGAATAGAAACTCCTCCAATCAGAACGTGTTCCCTCCCTCCCCACTAAACCCTCAATTCTCTGCCAGAAGGGATCTCAGCTGGTTACAGAACTCAAAGAGAAGAGTGGGTGAATCTGGGATTATGATTATCCCCAGGTGTGCTTACTTTTATGGGAATGTGGAGGTGAAACCTTTAATCCAGTTTGTAAGAAGAATCAGGCTCCCTGACTTCAGACTATACTACAAAGCTACCGTAATCAAGACAGTACAGTACTGGCACAAAAACAGAAATATAGATCAATGAAAGAGGATAGAAAGCCCAGAGATAAACCCACGCATTTATGGTCACCTTATCTTTGATAAAGGAGGCAAGAATATACAGTGGAGAAAAGATATCCTCTTCAATAAGTGGTGCTGAGAAAACTGGACAGGTACATATAAAAGTATGAAATTAGAACACTCCCTAACACCATACACAAAAATAAACTCAAAATGGATTAAAGACATAAATGTAAGGCCAGACACTATCAAACTCTTAGAGGAAAACATAGGCAGAACTCTATGACATAAATCACAGCAAGATCCTTTTTGACCCACCTCCTAGAGAAATGGAAATAAAAACAAAAATAAACAAATGGGACCTAATGAAACTTCAAAGCTTTTGCACAGCAAAGGAAACCATAAGACCAAGAGACAACCCTCAGAATGGGAGAAAATATTTGCAAACGAAGCAACTGACAAAGGATTAATCTCCAAGATTTACAAGCAGCTCATGCAGCTCAGTAACAAAAAAACAAACAACACAATCCAAAAATGGGCAGAAGACCTAAATAGACATTTCTCCAAAGAAGATATACAGATTGCCAACAAACACATGAAAGAATGCTCAACATCATTAATCATTAGAGAAATGCAAATCAAAACTACAATGAGATATCATCTCACACCAGTCAGAATGGCCATCATCAAAAAATCTAGAAACAATAAATGCTCAAGAGGGTGTGGAGAAAAGGGAACCCTCTTGCACTGTTGGTGGGAATGTAAATTGATACAGCCACTATGGAGAACAGTATGGAGGTTCCTTAAAAAACTAAAAATAGAACTACCATACGACCCAGCAATCCCAGTACTGGGCATATACCCTGAGAAAACCATAATTCAAAAAGAGTCATGTACCAAAATGTTCATTGCAGCTCTATTTACAATAGCCCAGAGATGGAAACAACCTAAGTGTCCATCATCAGATGAATGGATAAAGAAGATGTGGAACATATATACAATGGAATATTACTCAGCCATAAAAAGAAAAGAAATTGAGCTATTTGTAATGAGGTGGATAGACCTAGAGTCTGTCATACAGAGTGAAGTAAGTCAGAAAGAGAGAGACAAATACCGTATGCCAACACATATATATGGAATCTAAGAAAAAAAAAAAAGTCATGAAGAACCTAGGGGTAAGACGGGAATAAAGACACAGACCTACTGGAGAATGGACTTGAGGATGTGGGGAGGGGGAAGGGTAAGCTGTGACTAAGTGAGAGAGTGGCATGGACATATATACACTACAAAACGTAAAACAGATAGCTAGTGGGAAGCAGCCGCATAGCACAGGGAGATCAGCTCGGTGGTTTGTGACCGCCTGGAGGGGTGGGATAGGCAGGGTGGGAGGGAGGGAGATGCAAGAGGGAAGAGATATGGGAACACATGTATATGTATAACTGATTTACTTTGTTATAAAGCAGAAACTAACACACCATTGTAAAGCAATTATACTCCAATAAAGATGTTAAAAAAAAAAAAAAGAAGAACCAACAAACGGATCCACTTACCCACCCGTAACACAAAGAAGCCTTAGCTGGCCCAGCCCCTATCCAACCAGGATGATCAGTTCATTTCTGCTGCACATGAAGCTGTTTGGCTAAGTCCATCCTTGATATTGATATCGGTCCGAATTTGTGCTTTTTGAACCCAACTTGGAACTCGAATCTCATTGGGTTTAACCAGGAGATGCAATATTTTAGCTGCTGTTGTCAGTCCCTGCCCCTCACTGAGGTTCTAACTCTTCCTCAGGCCATGCTAATATTAATAATATGAAGGCTTCTGTTACTATGGCAAATTGTTGGAATTAGGTGGAGATTTTTGTTTTTCATTAGAGCCCTGCCAAGGGTTATTGTGCACTCCAGCAGTTATTGTTACAGCCCAGTCCTTTATGGAATTTTAAAAGGCTCACCTCAAAAGACGGTCACGAAGTAGCTGGTGAAATATGTTTGTTTACCAGTGAATCGTAGGTGAACTGCCAATATATTTCTCTAATTTGTTGGAAGTCAAAATTGGCTGGGGCCAGGAGGAAGGCTCTACATTTTGAATTCATAGGCTATCTACCAGTGTCTGTTCTGCCTCTCCTTCCACCCTGGTGTACCTGGGCTAATGTTGTTCTCTGATTTAAATCGCAATCTAGTTGCTCTGGCATCTCAATTTAAGGGAAGATTGGACGTTGTTTTTCAAGCGGAATTGCAAGTGTTTTACTCTTGTCTGAAAACAGATTGTGGCTTCTTTCCCGAGGATAAGCTTAGAAATTACATATAAAACTCAGGGGTTCATTCTTAGCAAAATGTTTTCAACCCCCTTGTCCACACATTAGTATAAATGAATAAAACAGAGAAAAAGCCAGAAAACACCCTGACAGACAGTGTGTGAATATTTCTGATCTGCTTCCTGAGCCTGCCATCCTACTGAACACATTTTGTTTACTCTATGGCTTCTAATTGCTTTATTGCAAATATTGTAGGCAGCATGACAACTTGCGACCAAATGCATAAAAAAGCTTTTGATTGGGAACAAAGTTAACATTCATCTGTAAGGAACTGGAAAGTAGCTTTAAAAGTAACAGTTTAGGGCTTCTTTGGTGGTGCAGTGGTTGAGAGTCCGCCTGCCGATGCAGGGGACACGGGTTCGTGCCCCGGTCCGGGAAGATCCCACATGCCGCGGAGCGGCTGGGCCCGTGAGCCATGGCCGCTGAGCCTGCGCATCCGGAGCCTGTGCTCCGCGGCGGGTGAGGCCACAGCAGTGAGAGGCCCACGTTCCGCAAAAAAACAATTTATTTAAAAATTATCTGATAAGGACAAGTATTTTTCAGATTTTAAAATTTCTTTGATTTGATGTATTTTTCCTTCAGGCGCTCAGGTGCAAACTTTAAAAATATTCAGGCCAGAGGCTCTTCTGTTACTCCTTACCTTCATGCTTCTGATCAATATTTTGCAAGGGAACCATATTTTGGGAATATCATCACCAGCCTTGCGGTAACTGTCTCCAGAATTAAATGCTGTGGCTCTTCAAAGCATGTGCTTCACTGTCTAGGAGAGGAACTGAAGAATGGTATCTCTGAGCAAATTTGAGTGAGACCTAGGCCTGGCAGCTTACAACTGAAAGCACCACCGTTGACCTGTGCCTCAGAGGACACAGCCCAGATCCTGAGATAAAAAGGCAGGTTCATGGTCACTGTCATCCTTAATGACCTCATATTCTGTTTCTGGGACCATGTCTGGAGCTTTTCATAATCCTGGATATGATAAATATTGACTGATTATTGGTTAGATTTGCATTTGGTTTCCAGGAACCAACGAAAATAATTCAGCCCTTTTTGTTCTGGCCTCTGGCCAGATGAGTCCTCCCAGGTCCAGGAATCCCTTATCTTTGCAGTGCTTCAGAAAACTGCCTTCAATTTTTCTTTTTTTTCCTCCTGATTTATTTATTTATTTTTTATACATCAGGTTCTTATTAGTTATCTGTTATATACACGTTAGTGTGTATATGTCAATCCCAATCTCCCAATTCATCCCACCACCATCACCTCCCCCTCCCCGCTTTCCCCCTTTGGTGTTCATATGTGTGTTCTCTACATCTGTGTCTCTATTTCAGCCTTGCAAACCAGTTCACCTGTACCATTTTTCTGGATTCTACATATATGCGTTAATATACGATATTTGTTTTGCTCTTTCTGATTTACTTCTCTACAAAAGACCCAATTTCATTCCTTTTTATGGCTGAATAATATTCCATTGTATATATGTACCAGATCTTCTTTATCCATTCATCTGTCGGTGGGCATTTAGGTTGCTTCCATGACCTGGCTATTGTAAATAGTGCTGCAGTGAACATTGGGGTGCATGTGTATTTTTGAATTATGGTTTTCTCTGGGCATATGCCCAGTAGTGGGATTGCTGGGTCGTATGGTAATTCTATTTTTAGTTTTTTAAGGAACCTCCATACTGTTCTGCATAGTGGCTGTATCAATTTACATTCTCACAAACAGTGCAAGGGAGTTCCCTTTCCTCCACACCCTCTCCAGCATTTGTTGTTTGTAGATTTTCTGATGATGCCCATACTAGCCAGTGTGAGGTGATACTCATTGTAGTTTTTTTTTTTTTTTTTTTTTTTTTTTTGCGGTACGCGGGCCTCTCACTGTTGTGGCCTCCCCCATTGCGGAGCACAGGCTCCGGACACGCAGGCTCAGCGGCCATGGCTCACGGGCCCAGCCGCTCTGCGGCATGTGGGATCTTCCCGGACCGGGGCACGAACCCGTGTGCCCTGCCTCGACAGGCGGACTCTCAACCATTGCACCACCAGGGAAGCCCTGTATGTCTTCTTTGGAGAAATGTCTATTTAGTTCTTCTGCCCATTTTTTGATTGGATTTTTTTTAATATTGAGCTGCATGAGCTGTTCATACATTTTGGAGATTAATCCTTTGTCTGTTAATTCGTTTGCAAATATTTCTCCCATTCTAAGGGTTGTCTTTTTGTCTTGTTTATAGTTTGCTTTGCTGTGCAAAAGCTTTTAATTAAGTCAGAATTAGGTCCCATTAGGTCCCATACAGTCCCACAGGCTGCAGGATTGTAGTTCTTCTTGGTTCTGCTGTCTGCCCTCTGGTGGATGAGGCCATCTAAGAGGCTTGTGCAGGCTTCCTGATGGGAGGGACTGGTGATGGGTAGAGCTGGGTGTTGCTCTGGCAGGGAGAGCTCAGCAAAACCTTAATCTGCTTGTCTGCTGATGGGTGGGGCTGAGTTCACTCCCTGTTGGTTGTTTGGCCTGAGGTGACCCAGCACCAGAGCCCACAGGCTCCTTGGTGGGGCTAATGGCGGACTCTGGGAGGGCTCATGCCAAGGAGTACTTCCCAGAA
Source organism: Pseudorca crassidens (assembly GCF_039906515.1). NCBI lineage: Eukaryota > Metazoa > Chordata > Mammalia > Artiodactyla > Delphinidae > Pseudorca > Pseudorca crassidens. Next base: position 26,206,597 of record NC_090304.1, read on the forward strand.
CTTCTGCTTCCAGTGTCCTTCCCCCCCCCCGCCCCTCGCCGTGGTGAGCCACAGCTGCCCCCAGCCTCTGCAGGAGACCTTCGAACACTAGCAGGTAGGTCTGGTTCAGTCTCCTATGGGGTCACTGCTCCTTCCCCTTGGGTCCTGATGCACACACACTGCTTTGTGTGTGCCCTCCAAGAGTGGAGTCTTTGTTCCCCCCAGTCCTGTCGAAGTCCTGCAATCAAATCCCGCTAGCCTTCAGAGTCTGATTCTCTAGGAATTCCTCCTCCCGTTGCCGGACCTCCAGGTTGGGAAGCCTGATGTGGGGCTCAGAACCTTCACTCCAGTGGGTGGACTCTGTGGCATAATTGTTCTTCAGTTTGTGAGTCACCCACCCAGTGGTTATGGGATTTGATTTTATTGTGATTGTGCCCCTCGTACCGTCTCATTGCGGCTTCTCCTTTGTCTTTGGATGTGGGGTGAGTTCCAATGTCTTCCTGTCGATGGTCGTTCTGCAGTTAGTTGTGATTCTGGTGCTCTCGCAAGAGGGAGTGAGAGCACTTCCTTCTACTCCACCATCTTGAACCAATCTCCTCTGACATGTTGACCTCCAAATGGAAAAATCTTCTTTGTGTGAATAAAGGTGGCCTTCAAGGTCCAAGTTTCAGGGAACTGGCCCACAGTCCCCAGGACAGTCGCGGCTTTGGCTAGTGGGGCCCCTCCAGAGCCGGCAGCCTCAGTGAGGCCTCCCTCCCTTTGGGCTCCAGGGCAGCTCAGTGACAGCAGAGGGAAGAGACCCTGAGCCAGCAGTTCCAGCTATGTGGAAACTCAGGCTCCATTCTCCAGTTTTTCGAATCTCATCTTCTGAGGTCAAGCTAGCATGATTCTTTTGTTCTCACTCTATGGTAGATTTAATTCAAGTTCAGGGTCTTACAGTAGGAAAGAAATTTATAAGACACGGAGCCCAACTCCCTTCCAATGACAGTCATGATGGAGGGGGTCTTGCTGCTTGTCCGCTTGTAACAACAGAGAGTTTACCCCTATGTTGTTGCAGTTTTTTAAATGTTTTGGTAGTTAGAAACTTATTCCATATACTAATAAGTAAAAATATCAATTTGAGGAAACCCAGAATTTGTTTCTAGAGCTGATGATAATGAAGTCACAATTCAGCTCACTGGTATCAAGATTTCCCTTTCTGCATAATATGCCTTCAAATACGCTTACATTTAATGATAACTATCTACCAGTGCTTGGCCGCTTACTGTGTGCCAGTTCCTGCTCGAAGTGCTTCACATGTTGTGTTGGCCAAAAAGTTGGTTTGGAAAAACCTGAACAAACTTTTTGGCCAACCCAATACATCATGCCATTAAATCTTCACAATGTATTGATATTCTCATCTTAAAGACGAGGAAATTGATGCTAAGGGATGTTAAATACTTGTCCAAAGTCTAATCTTGGTTATCTAAATGAATCTAATCTAAAAATCATAGCTAATAGCCAGGGCTGCCTGGATTTGAAACCAAAATAGCTGACTCTAAAACCTCTGCACTTAACTGCTCTGCTGTATTGCTGCCCTATATTTACTCATTTCTAATTTATAACTTACTTAGATCCAAAAGGAAGTTAAGGTCTCTTCAAATAAAAGTGCACATAAAATAGCATAGTTAAAAACTGAAAGAAAAGGTAAACCCTGTTGGAGCCCTTCAAAGTTTGGAAACAGCAATCCAGTCTCCCTAAATTTCAACTATCTAAACAACATGGCCAGTTTCTTAAACTGCCTATCCATTGGGAAGAAGGTGGGCTGCTGGACTGTGAAATCTTTGTAGGCGGTGGCCTCGTCTTGTCACTGTTATGTTTCTGGTTCCTAACCAACTGTGTTAAGTAGGGATTGAAGGAGTGTGCTGGAGAAGATGACACTGAATACGCAGATCTGACTCAGGCTGCTGTTGCTGAAGCAGGCTTATTGGGAGTAGATGTTGGGTCAAGCTGGACGGCAGTTGTGACTTGGGAACGCAAGGTAAAATGGGCGTGGGGGAGGAGAAGAGGTAGAATAAGAGAGTATTTATCTTTCTTATCTATACTCCACTGTATGCTACTTTGCATTTTATGTATATATCACTGTAAACCACCTTGAACTCCTTTTATATAACGAGGCAGGATATAAACAAATGCTTATATATTTAAACAGACACACATACATACACAAAAAATATTAGATCAGATTGACCTGTTTAGTGAAATCCTTTGTTGTCCGAGGGTGGTTTCCTAATCAGGAAGAGGCTAACAGTGGCTAGATTCGCATAAAAGGTGGTGAGGCAAGAGCAAGGTGGTCAGCAGGGTTGGGTTTCTGTGTACTTACTGTGGGAGCCATCCCTGCTGGTCTCACCATGATCATCCCAGGTACTGTGATTTCTAGGCCTTTGCTGTGCTGGTCATTTTACCCTGGAACTTAAGAGAGTTCCTCTTGAGACTAAATGCTGTACCTCAAAGCCATGCAGAAAGAAGAGAAATGTTCTTGCCTTATTTATTGCAAACAGTTTTACTTCTGTTCACGCAGCTGGAAACTGTATTTGTTTTTTTTAACTTTCGCATGCGTCACACTGTCATACTGACCTTGTAGTCAACAAAAATCCCTGGTTCTTATCAGAGATTCTCCTCCCTATATTTGTGCAGGTGTTAACTTATACCTAGTTTCAGGACTTTACAATGATTATTCCCATTTTATAGATGAGAGTGGTTCTGGGAAGCTAAGTAAGTCTTTCCTCTCTTCATCTCCTACCTTTTCTCTGTCTCCCTGGTGCCCTCTTCAGTTTTTATTCATTTGTTCCCAGTCCTCAGTGTTTTACCTCTTTCTATGCTGGTTGATTCCCTTGTGCTCTTGACCAGATGGCACCAGGGCACTGAATGATGGGGTTAAAGGGGATTTTCACAGTGTCTTTTCTGGGTGGGGAGTTATTTGCAAAGTATGAGAAACAGCTCATTGGGTGTCTCCTATACTATCATTGTGCTGGAATGATTGCCTTCCTCTGTCATCTTCATGTACTAGGTCTCCAGCCCCAGGAGGAGGGGAGAAGGAGGAAGAAAGTCTACACAGTTTGATCAGAACCCAGTAGCCCAGTTGTCACTGAGTACCCTTGGCACACCCTTGCTTTGTTGTTCCCAGGGAAGGTTTGAGGGAGAGCTTGTTGGGCCTGTACCACGAGGCTGCATTGGCTAACCATTTCTAATTAGCAGCCCTGCCTGGCCATGTCCAGGATACCAAAGTCAAAGGTTTACTCTGGTATCCTTATTAAGTAGCACACCACTTATTTTCCATCAAGACAGAGGCTGGATGAGTCCTACTCAACATGAGAATCTCTCAGGTATCAGAATCTAGTTTATAAAGAAGGGAATGTTGGGAGGTAAGGAAAAGCCTGGTGAAAAAGCTTCTTCCTTTCGACAAGTCAACGGCACAAGGAAGAAATCCTTTTCTCCCTCTCCTATAAGCCCTTCATAGACCAGGGCTGCTGCTCCTTGGTTGAGGTGACTGAGGTAACAGGGAAGTCTTGACTTGAATAATGGGTGTAGCCCTTTTTGTCTCTGACATCTGTGTTCTTCCCGGCCCTTACCAGGGGTCACTGAGGTGCAAAGACAGTTCTCCAGAACTTTCACTATTTGTAATATTCATTCATTTAGTCATCAAATATTTGTTGAGGGCTTGCTAGGATGAGGGTATAATGTAAAGAAAAACAAAAACAGTGACAGCAACGGGCCCTGTCCAAGTGGGGATGTCATTCTTGAGTGAAGCTTTCCTTCCTTTGGGCATTTCAGGGCCCACTGTGAGTGAGGGTATCAGCCTCAACCCATATATTATATTTCAGTAGTGCTTATTTTCTCTTAGTTTTGATATTAAAAAATCGCATGAATAGAAGTTCTAGTGTTTCCTTCCTGCTTCTCCAGGCCTCTCATCATTGGGTGATCCTGGAAACCCCTTGGTGCACATCCCATACTTTGGAGATCACTGGTGAAGAAGACAGGAAGATTATTGGAGATGCTGAAAGCAAACACAGTAAATGACCATTTAAAAAATGTAGGGGTAGGAGAAATGACCAGTTCTCTGACTGTGGAGCCTGGGAAGAGTTTATTTCTTTCATTTGTTCATTGAACAAACAATAAATTGAGCAGTTCCTGCCAGGTGCTGAACTGTACACTGGGAGGAAAAAGATAATTCACTTAGTCCCTGCCCCTGGAGAACTCCCAGCTTAATGAGGAAGACTGAAATGCAAATGAGAGATGCGAAATGTATGTGGGGAGAAGGAGTGCAAAATGTTCAGAGGCCCTCACCTTCTGCATGTCTTTCTCACTTCCTTAATTGGCTCTAGTTTGACCACTGCTTTTAATTGCAGCTCCTCCTGTGTGCAGTCCTCCCCTCGACCCTCAGTCCCACTCTCCTTACCCTACCAATCTCTTTCCATGCCACTTATCAGCTTATAACATTCGTATAATTTGCCTATTTCTTATATTTATTTTCTCTCCCACCACAAGAATGTCAGCTTCCCAAGGGCAGGGATATTGGTCTGTTTGTTCATAAATCTGTTTCAACTGCAGGAATAGTTTGTTGAAAGAACGAAAGAGGTGACCATCAAACTCCGTCTGATTATTCAAGGTTGTAGACAGACTGTGGGGAATGATCAGGAAGGATGTCATAAAGAAGGTGATGTTCGAGCTGGCTTGTACATGGTGAACTGAAATATTAAGAGGAATAGGCATGCTGTGCAGAAGCAACAGCGTATGTAAAAGAATGGAGGAAGAGAAGGAGCCCCATGTGTTCGGAAAATATGAGCGGCTCAGCATGGTTGGAACTTAGGCCACATGGTGGAGAACAATGGAAGAAGAGTCTGGTGAGCTGAGGAAGATTGTGAAGCCCCTCATATATTTTGTTTAACGCTGGGGAATTGCAGACAGCAACAGTGCCTGAAGAACTGGAAAAGAGAACTTGATTAACTTGTATAACGTATGGAAAATCTTACTTCCTCTATTTTCAAGTCCACTGTTTTTGTCCAAAGCATGGCAGTTGAGGAAAGGACTCCTAGTGGATGTCCCTGCACTTTTGGATGAGGCCTGGGAGAAGTAACTGAAAATCCAGGTTAGGAAATACGTTGTTTTCATTTTTCTCACCTGGCACAGTGCCCAACACATAGTGGTTGTTCAGTAAATACATACAGAAATAAATGAAAGAATGAACTTGCTAAGCAGTGTCCAGATGACCCCAAAGTGAAAAGAATAACACTTAATTGGTGTCGAATTCTGACCTCATTGCAATTAATTTTTACTGATGTGAATGCCCCTGGATGTGTTTGCTGCTAATCTCTGTGACTTCTTTCTGGTGTTACAGTTTTGTGATAAAGATCGTGAACTTTGGAGTCATACCAACTTGAATTTGAATCCTGGTTCCGTCACTTACTAGCTGCATGGCCTTAAATAAGTTGCTTAACCTCTCTGAGTCTCACTTTCCTAATGTAAGGATGTCAGTACCTACTGTCTAGGATTGTTTGAGAATTAAATGAGATAGTCCATGAAAGAGTTTCATAAAGTTCTTGGACTTTAGTAAGCATTCAATAACAGTTGACTCTTAACTTTTTATATTAATGGGGAGGAATGAGGTACTCGAGTCAGCCTTGATAAGCATGTATAGGGTTGAGAAACACTGATGGTTTTATTTGCTTTAGATGAAGTTCGAGTAAAGTGAATGTAGCCCATTCCATTACTTAATAAGTTGGTAAACTTTTCCTTTGTGCCAAATAGTATGAATGGAAATATAAATCCAAAAGTAGAATTACAGAAAAGGTGTGGTGACCCATAATGACCAAATGCACCGTGTACTGCATTTCTCTTACATTCTGACACCTTGAAGTGAGGTCTAATAAAGAGAGCTGGTTCTGCTGGGATGATAATAACAAGGTCAAGGTTGTAGGTTTGATGCCTGAAATCAACCAGTTAGTGTGATATAGGGAAATGGTCTGCCTTTTCATTCCAGACAACGCTGGAGTATTGAAAATGACACAGGATGAAAGGGAAGAAAGGTGGCTCCTCACTCCTAGAAAGGTCCCTGAGACTCAAGTCCTTTTGATGTTTCATTAATCTCAGCTAAATTTTGAATCCTGATGATATGTCAGGCCCTGTGCTAAGTGCTTTCCACCTGTCATCTTATTGAATGTAATGTTCATAACAGCAATGTGGATGTTCTTTCCCCCAACATCTACTCATTTATGAATCTTAGAGAAGTGAAGAATCTTGTCCCGGTTCCCTTGAAGAGCAAGTGGTGGAATTGGGACTTGAATCTTGATTTCTCCACCCTGAATTCTTGACCTCCAAGCTATGCATTTTTGCTTCAAGATGGTTATACTGTGTCTACAGCTTTGTTAATGAGGGATAGCCATTTTCTTAACAAAGATTAGAGCAATTTGACTTCCTGCTGGACACAAGATGTGTGTTTTTTCTTAGTAGCCAATGTCTAAAGACTATAAAATGCCAGCAAAATCATTCATGAAGGTGGCTCTGACAGCCATCCTCTGAATGAGTTCAGTGCTAGACTGTTCTCTTGCTTTGTTTGTTCATTCAAATGAGCCTTTAAAAAGTTGCATATATTCCTTTAAATACTGACTTCATAGAGAGGGTAGGAAGAAGTAACATATTTAAGTAATTCATTTTACTTACTGCTCTTTGTGATGTTTTGCCTGGGAATTTGCATACAATATGCATAATTAATGTGCCATAGAGCTAAAATAATTTCTAAAGTTTCTAGTTTCAGGTTAATATATTTTATAATAAAAAATAAATTATAAAAAATCAATTAAATGATTATTTGAGTCATAGCCAGCTCTAAGATACCCAAAGTGTCAGATTAGTTAAAATACTTCCTGGAGCATAAATTAAGCATTTTAGGAAATGGCATTAATTCTGTTAGACTCATTCAAGATAATATTTCAGCAGATTAATACTCTGTGATTCCAAAAAGCCCAAAACATCTGATATTTCTAAAAGTCCTGGGCATAAGCCTGAGCTGTAAATAGGCTTGATTCTTATATGATCACTTAGCTTCATGCTATTCCCTGGCCCTTGACTGGCCCCAACCCTGACCAGGTATTATCTACACCTTGGCTTTTGGTCTCCAAGGAACCAGATGAACGAAACAGAATGAATTGCTTATGCAAATTTATCACCACTTCCAAAACAGAGGGCATCCCGCCCCCAACACATACCCCTTTGTTAGTAAATTCAGCAACTATTCTTAGAGAGCAATTGACAGAAAATATTAAAATGTATATATATAATGTGCTAAAATTTAGCCTTTGTTTACTTAAACGTTATTCAACCTAAGTATAAAACACACTGCTAGGGCCCTTTAAATTTTTTTTGGTTAGACTTTTAATTCAACTCTAAAGACAGTTCAAGTGAGAAACTTCAGCGCGTTGATTTTGTTCTTTGAGTCATTGCACTGTAATTAGTTGAGTTGTGTTTTAAATGCAGCACAAGAACATCTTTCTTGTCTGTTTGTGTCAGAAAAAAATGACTAATGAGCACTTATCAAAAAGATGAACATTTTTTCATTAGATTAAGTACAATCAAAACAGATTTATAATGTACTATTATGTTTCAGCTTGGAATAAATTGAGTAAAATAGCTAATATCTTCACAGCTTCCTGAGAATTTCTTTGCACGGCAGGCTCCTCCTCCCCCACACATTTAGACTTCAGGAAAGTGCCCATTTGTGGCAACTTTCTCTGTGGAGTCAAGACACATTCCCAAAGGATTTAGAATGCCCTTAGTATTATTTGTAAAGTCTGAATATTTGTGAAGCACTTGTCAAAATTGATTTCCTTTGGATTATGCCAGCGTGCTTAATGACATAGTTCTTTAAAGTTGTTTTAAGAAATGACTTCCCCCCGCTTTCTCTTAGTGGTCAGTCAGAATGCCAGCTGGTACTCAGTACCAGGCAGAGCACTCTTCTATTTTGAGATTTTTGTATTTGCTCAAGTGGATGAATTTTAGCCTGCGTGTTACCAAGAGGTGCAGATGATGAAGGTTGATTCCTTGGGAAAGTTTCAAGTAAAGATGTTTAAGTTCAGAAACGTCTCTTTTTAAATGTCAGTTGGATGGCAGTTTATTTTCAGGTCATCAAAGATTCTAAGTAATTAGTTGCTTTTCTACTACGTGAGAATTAAAGTCCATCTTTGTCAGTGCCTGCTTGGGGCTGTATAATTATGTACATATCCACAAAGCAACCAATATAACAAGGCCTTATGTGGATAAAGAAGAACCTTGACTCCCTCAAGTTTTCTGAGTTTGCATGAGGGTGAATGGACAAGAGATAAATTCCTTGTATGTATATGAAGGAAAAGTAAATTGTTGTGGCCACTAGAGTCTTAACTTAGTGTAATCATAATTTTTGTTTACATTGCACACTTTTTGGGAAAAAATATTAATTGAAGTATAACACATTTATAGATGAAAGAAGCTTGACGAATTTCGACAAAGTAATATACCCATGTAAATGCCACCCAGACCAAGGTATAGGACATTACTAACCCTACAGAAGCCTTCTTTATGTCCTTTCCCTGTCGTTATGCCCCACCCAAAAGTGAACATCATTCTGATTTCTATCATCATAGATTACTTCTGATGTTTTGGAACTTTATATACATGGAATCATACAGCAGCTACTCTTTTCGGCTTCTTTCCCTAAAAATTATGTCTGTGAGATTTATTAATGTGATTGTGTGTAGCAGAAAGTCTTTTTTCAAGGTTGTATAGTATTCTGTTATAGGAATATACACTTTTTAAAAGTACATTTATTTATTTACTTATATTTTTATTTTTTTGGCTGTGTTGGGTCTTCGTTGCTGCACGCGGGCTTTCTCTAGTTGTGGTGAGCAGGGGTTACTCTTTGTTGAGGTGCATGGGCTTCTCATTGCTGTGGCTGGCTTCTCTTGTTATACAGCACAGACTCTAGGCACATGGGCTTCAGTAGTTGTGGTACGCGGGCTCCGTAGTTGTGGCACACGGGCTTAGTTGCTCCACGGAATGTGGGATCTTCCCAGAACAGGGCTCGAACCCTTGTTCCCTGCATTGGCAGGCGGATTCTTAACCACTGCGCCACCAGGGAAGTCTGAATATCCACTTTTTCTTCATCCATTCTACTATTGATGAATACTTGTGTTGTTTTCAGTTTGGGGCTATTATGAGCAATGCTGCTATGGATGTTCCTGTATGTGTTTTTTGGGGGACATATGTATGCATTTTTATGGACTATATACGAAGGAGTGGAATTGCTGGGTCATAGCACATGCAGTTGTACAATTTTAGTAGATATTGTGAAATAGATTGCTAAATTTTGTCCACCAATTTACACTTCCACCAGGAGAGTATGAAAGTGCTAGTTGCTCCACATCCTCATCAACAAAATAAAATTTTAGCCATTATGAGGGTTTAAATGGGAAATAATTATGGTTTTAATTTACATTTCCTTGATGGTTAATGATATTTAGTACCTTTTATTACACTTATTGGCCAATTGGATATCGTCTTTCATTATGTCCCTATTCAAATCTTTAACTTATTTATTTTTTAATTTGGGTTGTGTATTTTTTTTTCTCATTGATTTGTAGGGGTTCTCTATATATTGTGGATATTAGTTCTTTTTGGATATGTGTAGTGCATACCTTACTGGTGTCCTTTGATAAACTTAAGTTCTTAATTTTAAAGAAGTTAAATTTATTAATCTTTTATAATAAGAGATTTTTGTATCCTGTATAAGGGATTATTTTGCTTACCCCAATGCTAAAAATGTAGTCTGTATTACTTTCTAGAAACTTTATTGTTTTTCCTTTTACATTTAGTTCTGTAATTCATATAGAATTGAATTGTGTGCATGTTTTGAGGTGGGATAAAGTTTCATTAAAAAATATAAATTATTAAAAATATTATCCTTTCCCCCATTGCATTCCAGTGGCACATTTTTCATAAATTGCATGGTCTTATATGAGTGGCCTGTTTCCTAGACCCTGTTTCGTCAATATATTTGTCTATCCTGTGGCAATACCACTGTTTTAATTACCCTATACTTTATAATAAATCTTAATATTTGGTAATGTAAATTCTTCAACTTTATTCTTTTTCATGTTTGTTTTGACTATTCTAAGTCTTTTACAGTTACATGTAAAATGTATGATCAATTTATTAGTTTTCATAGAAAAGCCAGCTGGGGTTTTTATTGCCTTGAACTTACATCAATTGGGAAGAACTGATATCCTTCCAGTACTTAGTCTTCCAGTACACGGATGTGGTATATCCCTCCATTTATGTCATTCTTAATTTCTCTTAGCAGTGTTTTGTAGTTTTCAGTGTACAGGTCTTGCACATTTTTGACTAGTTTTGTTCCTAGGTATCTGGTGTTTTTGATGCTAGATATTCTTAGGTAGCTTATGTTTTACTAATGTAAATGGTATTGTTTTAAAATTTCATTTTCCAATTGTTTAGTGTTATAGTATCTACAAATACAATTGATTTTTAAGTATGATTTTTAAGGGACTTCGCTAAATTCACTTTTTAATCCTTAATTTATTTGTAGAATATTTTGAATATTTTAGGCATATACTCATAGCATTTATGAACAATGGTGATATTTTTTCTTAAAATTAAAAACAATAAATTTATTTTCCTTGGGCCACAGTACAGTGTTTAATAGAAGTGATTGCAGACATCCTGATTTCATTCCCAATTTCAGTGGAAAAGCTTTCACTATTTTACCATTAATATATTTAATGCAGATTTTATAAAAAGATATTCTTTATTAGTTAAGGCAGTTCCTTTTATTCCTACTTTGTTAGGATTTTTAAACACCACAAATGGGTGTTGAATTTTATCAAATGCTTTTTTTCATATATTCAATGACTATATAACTTTCCTTATTTATTTACTTAATGGGGGTAAATTATATTGATGGACATTCAAGTTTTAAACCAGCTTAGTATTAGTGTTATAAATTAAGTTGGTTGAGGCCTATTCTTTTTATATATCACTGGCTTTGATCTGCCAATATTTAATTTGATTTTGCCAAATTATTGCATCTATGTTTATAAGAGAGATTGGCTTTATACTCTTCCTTTCTTGTAATACTTTTTCTTTATTGATAAGTTTTGGTATCAATGCTGTACAGGCCTCATAAAATGTGTTCAGAAATGACTTCACTTTATTTGTTCTTTGGAATAATTTGTATAAGATTGGTGGTAGTTCATGAAATGTTTAAAGAATTTACTGATGAAGCCATTTGATCCTGAAGTTTTCTTTGTGGACAGGCTTTAATTACAGATTCACATTTTAATGGATATAGGACTATTTGAATTTTCTGTTTCTTCTTTTGTCAGTTTTGGTAAGTTAGTATTTTTAAAAGTATTTTTAAATATGAATTTGTCCATTTCATCTAAATTATCAAATTTATTGATCTAAAGTTATTTATATCATCTTATTTTTTGATACCTGTGATATCTGTAGTGGCGTCCCTTTTTCATTTCTTATATTGATAATTTGTCCCCTCTTTTCTTTCTACAGTCTTACTGGGGTTTTTATGAATTTTGTTTGTTTTGTTTTATTTTCTCAAAGAACAAACTTTTGGCTTTATTGTATTTTCTACTGTAGGGATTGACAAAATGTGGCTCATGGGTCAAATCTAACCCATTACCTGTTTCTGTAAATATAGTTTTATTGTAACAGAGCTATCTCCATTCATTTATGTATTGTCTATGCCTGTTTTTGGATTACAGTGGCAGAGTTGAGTAGTTGTGACATATCTTATGGCCCACAAAATTTAAAATACTTACCATTTGTCCCTTTATAGAAAAAATTTACTGACTTTTCCTCTATTATTTTTATGTCTATTTTATTGATTTTTGTCCTTATCTTCATTATTACTCACATATCCTTTCTTTTAGTTTAATTTGCTGCTCTTTTTCAAGCTTGTTGAGATGGATCCTTAGATCATTCATTTTCATCCTTAGATTTTCATTTAACTATTGTATTTTCTCTAACTGCAAGTTAGGTATATCCCACAAGTTTTTATATGTCATATTTTTATTACTGTTCTATTGAAAATGTTTTCTTATTTTCCATTGTGATTTCTTATTTAACTTTATTAATTGATTTTCAGTCTTTTGGGGAGTTTTTTGTTTTTTTTGTTTTTTTTTGCGGTACACGGGCCTCTCACTGTTGTGGCCTCTCCCGCTGCGGAGCACAGGCCCCGGACACGGGCCCAGCTGCTCCGCGGCACGTGGGATCCTCCCAGACTGGGGCACAAACCCACGTCCCCTGCATCGGCAGGCGGACTCTCAACCACTGCGCCACCAGGGAAGCCCAGGGAGTTTTAAAATTGTGTTTTTGTTGTAGTTATTGTTATTGATTTTTAGATTAATTCCACTGTGGTCAGAGAATAGACTCTGATTTTAATTCTTTAAAATTTGTTGAGATTTGTTTTATGACCGAGTATATGCTTTATTTTGGTAACTTCTATATGTACCTAAAAATAATGTGTATTTGGGCTTCCCTGGTGGTGCAGTGGCTGAGAATCTGCCTGCCAATGCAGGGGGACAAGGGCTCGAGCCCTGGTCCGGGAAGATCCCACGTGCCGTGGAACAGCTAAGCCCATGCACCATGACTGCTGAGCCTGCTCTCTAGAGCCTGTGAGCCACAACTGCTGAAGGCTGTGTGCCTGGAGCCTGTGCTCCACAGCAGAAGCTGCTGCAATGAGAGGCCCATGCACCACAACGAAGAGTAGGCCCTGGTCACCTCAACTAGAGAAAGCCCGCGTGCAGCAACGAAGACCCAACACAGCCGAAAATAAATAAATAAAATAAATAAATTTATTGAAAAAAACCCAATAATGTGTATTCTACAGTCAGTGGGTCCTGTGTTAAGTTTTTAATCATGTTGTTCTAATTTTCTATAGATTATTTTCTGCTTCTTCTTTGAGCTATTGAGAGAGGTGTGTTAGAGCTGTGCATTGCAATTGGGAATTGGTTTATTACTCCTTTAGGTTTGTTAGTTTTTACTATATTTGAGTCTGTGTTATGAAATCTTTGTTGAATTGACCTTTTTATCTTTACCGAAAGTTTCTCTTTTATATGTAGTAATACTTCTTGCCTTAAAATCTGTTTTGTCTGTCATTAGTATATCTACACCAGCCTTTTTTTCTTGTTTATGTCTGTATGTTTTCCATCATTTTACTACCAACTTTTCTGTGTCCTTATATTTAAGGTATGTCTATTATAAATAACATGTGGTTGGGTTTTAAAAAAATCCATTCTGACAGTCTATGCCTATTATTTGGAATAGTTTGTTATAATTCATGTAATTACTGCTAAGTTTTATTCAAATCCACTATACTGTTTGTTTTTTGTTTGTTTCATCTATTTTTTGGTCCTTTCACCTGACATATTGTCTTCTTTTGGATTTGAAAAGTATCTTTATTGTTTAGTTTTCCCTTTGTTAATTAAATAGTCTTTTTCTAATATTTTTCTGATTATCCTAGAGGTTACATCATGCTTCCTTGACTTATACTCAACCTTAAATTAGGATTGTTATCACTTACTAAAAAAAGAAAAGATCTTATAACTATAACTGAATTTACCCTCCTATCTCTTTTGCTACTGTTCTGGGATATTTTAATTCCATATATATTTTAAATGCCACAAGATATTATTAATATTGTTTTAAGCAGTCATTATTAATTTAAATTTACCCATCTATCTACTCTTTCCATTGCTCTTTATTCTTTTCTGCATTATTATGCTTTCATTGAGGGTCATTTTCCACCTATCTGAAGAGTGCCCTTCAGCATTTCCTAGTGTAGGTCTGTTTGGGATAAATTCTTTCAGTTTTTGTTAAAATGACTATTTATTTTGCTTTCATTTTTGACGGATGTTTTCTCTGGGTGTGGAATTCTAGCTCTGCAATCATTTACTTTAAGAATTTTAAAGGTGCCACTCTTTTGTCTTTTTTATTGTTTCCATTGAATAAGTCATCTTATTGTTGTTGCTTTGAAGGTAAAGTGTCTTTTTCTTATTTCCTGTATTTAAGATTGTCTTTGTCTTTGTTTTCAGCAGTTTTGTTATGTTTGGTTTTCTTTAATTTATCCAGCTTGTGTTCATAATGATTCTTGAATCTGTGGCTTCATTTCTTTCAGTTTGGGGAAAATTTCTGCCAGTATTTCTTCAAATATTGCTTATTACCCATTATCTCTCTCTTTCCTACTTTTTAAAAAAGTAGTGTCCTATCTTTTGCTTATGTTTGTTTTGTATTTTAAAGTCTTATATCTGTTTGTGCTTCATTCTAAATATTTAGACTGATTTACCTTCCAGTTAATTAGTTCTCCCTTCTGTGACTAGTCTATTGTTTAACTGATCTATTGAATTCATAATATAATGATTGTATTTCATAGATTCCAAAGCTCTGGTAAAATTATCCAATTTTTTAATCTGTTTTTTGAACATATTAGTGATAGCTTTTCAAGGTAACTTTTGATTTTTTTATAACTTCAAATTTACAGAAAACTTGTAGGAATAGCGGAAAGCATTACTGTATATCTTCTAACTAGATTCACCAATTTTTTACATTTTTGTCCTCATTTACTTTATCATCTTCCCCTCCATGCACATGTATTATCCCCCCACCCACCCAACGCACACACATTATTTCTTTCTGAACCATTTGGCAAGATGTTGCAGATGTCATCCTTCTTTATTCCTAAATTCTTCAGTTTGTATCTACTAAAAACAAGGAATTTCTCTTATACAACTAAAGTACAACTTCAAAATTAGAAAGTTTAATATTGATACAATACTGTTACCTGATCTACAGTCTAAATTACAATTTTATCAATTATTCCAATAATGTCCCTTCTAGCAACATCTTTTTCCCAGTCTAGTGTGTAATCTAGGATCATAAATTGCATTTAGTTTTCATGTTTGTTTTGTCTCCTTTAATTGAAACAATTCTTCTTTATCTGTCTCTCATGATCTTGATATTTTTGAAGAGTACAAAACAATTACTTTGTAGAATGTTCTTTAATTTTGGTTTCTCTGGTGTTTCATCATGATTAGATTCAGATATTGTATTGTTGGCAGAAATAACACAAAAGTGATACTGTGTCCTTCACAGTCCATCATATCAGGAGGCATTTGATGTTCATTTGCTTCATTATTAGTGATATTAACTTTGATAACTTGGATAAGGAGCTATCTTACCAGTATGAGCCAACATAAACGTACCATTATTAATTTGTAGTGAGTAAATAATTTGTGGGGAAATAGTTTGAGACAGTGCAAATAATCTGCTCCTCACCAAACCTGTACCCAGTATATTTTAGCATCTGTCAATGATTGTTGACTGAATCAATTATTACTATGATATTTGAATCAATTATTACTATGATATTTGCAAAATGATGATTTTCTAACTCCATTATCCTTTCTACATTTATTACTGAGCATACTTATGTAAGGGATAACTTTCCTTCACCCCCCTTTATTAATTTGGTAGATTTAATTCTTATTTAATTCAAAAGGTTATAATTCATTGATCTCATTTTGAAATTTGATGCTCAAATGTTTCAAATTGGCCGTTGGGAACTCACTCAAGCAGGCTCCATGAACTTTAAAAAATTTTTTTAATTAATTAATTTATTTTTGGCTGCGTTGGGTCTTTGTTGCTGCGTGCGGGCTTTCTCTAGCTGTGGTGAGCGGGGGCTACTCTTTGTTGCAGTGCGTGGGCTTCTCATTGCTGTAGCTTCTCTTGCTGTGGAGCACAGGCTCTAGGCGCGCGGGCTTCAGTAGTTGTGGCTCGTGGGCTTAGTTGCTCCACGGCATGTGGGATATTCCCGAACCAGGGCTCAAACCCATGTGCCCTGCATTGGCAGGTGGATTCTTAACTACTGCACCACCAGGGAAGTCCCTCCCATGAACTTTTAACATGCCCATAATTCTTTGAACATTTCTTTACTTTCTGGCACAGTAAGATATTCCAGGATCATCTTTTACTTTATCTGTCCCATCATTAGAATCAGTTGTTTTCTTTAAGGAGCCCTGGCTCCTTTTTGTGGAAATGGGTATTTACAAACTAAGATCTGGGCGCTAAGTGCGCTGATTTTCTACTGGAGTGCCATTATGTCTAGCCTCAGCTGGGCTAGGAAATCTCTATCTCTGCCTCTAATCGAGGAGTTCATATTGATGCTCCCAGATCTAATCTAACACCAGAAGGTTCATTTTAGTCTTTTTCCTTTCCATATTTGTACGTCCTTTTTCCAAGTGACAAACTTAGTTCACATTATCCTCAGTATATTTACTCACTTGCCCAGGCTTAGATTCACAGAAAGTGTTTCAGAATTGCTAACCCTACCACTATAAAAAATCATACTGACTAACCAGTGTTTAATACTTGTTAAAAGATTTTTGTTTTCAAACTGTGGGTATATAATGAAAACTCTGTATTCAAAAGTAATTATTTTTCCCTTCAGTGTTATTCATTTGAATTATAGGCTTATTCATTTATATTCCATTTTTGGTTTCTTTCCCCTCCATCTCTGTTAATTTAGCTTCATCATCTTCATCATCATCATTATTTTATGTATGTAAAGCATTAACATGCTTCCAAAACTCAAAATTACACAGAAATCTATATTGAGAGGAGGGTCACTTCCCCTTTCTCACCCCCTGCACCTTAATGCACCCTTATTAGTTTCTGGCTCATTCTTCCTGAGTTTCTTTTTTTTAAAATACAAATAAATACATTTATATTATCTTATTTCCTCTTCTTTCTTACACAAACGTATCATACTATATATACCCTTTGGCACTTTGCTTTTGTTGATTGACAGCAAATATATCCTGGAAATCACTCCATATCACATCTTCTATAGTTTTTATTTACAGTTGCATAATATACCATTGTGTGAATATACCATAGCTCATTCAACCAATCTCCTAAGTGTGTTTTTTCCCAGTATTTTTCAATCACAAATAGTGATGTACTTTGTTCGTATGTTTTTGTTTTGTTTTGTTTTGTTTGTTTGTACATTCTTGAAGGTGTGTCTTCAAGGTAAATGCTTAGATGCAATTCAACAGGTAAACTCACTTGTGGTTTTGTTACATACTGTCAAATTCTCCTCCCATAAAGGTGGGGGGACATTCCCACCATCAATGTATAAAACTCTCTTTCCTCATGGCTATGTCAAGAGAATGTGCTATCAAGCTTTGTAATTTTTACCAAATATAATCATTGAGAAATGGTATCTCAGCATAGTTATAATTTGCAGTTATAATTTCCATTATAACTGAAGTTGTCCATCTTTTCATATGTTTAAAGGTCATTTAAAATCTTTATTTGTGAATTGTCTGTCTGTGACTTTTGTTTATTTTTCTATTGGGTTTTTGATCTTTTTCCTCCTTCAGTTTTAGAGTTCTTTATGTGTTGGGCCTTTTATCTGTGATGTATATTATTCATAGTTATTTTTAAATCTGTGTGAGTCTGTGGGACTCTTTTTATTTTATTTTATTAAAAAAAAATTCCTCTGTTCTTCTTTCCTGGTTGGCCTGGTATTTTGAAACTCAGTCTGGGGTCTTTGCCCTCCTCCCTGGCAGCTCTAAAAGCTCATTTTTGGGTTCTCAGTGCAATGAGACTCCTGTTTCCTCCTGAGATTTTAGTCGTGTACAGTTGCTTCTGCTGGTTTCTTTGTTTTCTCTGAGCATGTGCAGCTTGTGAGTCAGCAAAGTCCTTGAGGGGAATCTGCCCTATTAGGCTCACTTCTCTGCAGCTCACTTTCTCCAGGATGTTGGCCTTTCAGTTCTTGTCAACTCTTGCAACACAGCAAGACCACTGCAAGCTGTAGGTTGCTGTTACCTCGTCAGCCTTTATTCCCCATGTGGTGAATTGGCAAGTGCCCTGATGAGAAACAGCAGAGGCCAGTGTGTTACCCTGTCCCTGGGGGTACAGACTGTAGAGTCCTGCTGCTGTGATTTTTTTCCTCCAGTGATCAAACAGCTCTTCTTTTATGTTTCATCTAGCTCCTGTAGTTGTTCTCAGACAGAGAGGTTATTCCGATACCGGTTATTCCATCATAGCTGGTATTCCATTGCAGTCATCTTTCCACTTAGCACATTTCATTAAATTTGTGTGGAAATGAGAGAACACAGTCAAATTGACAAAGCATTTTAAAATTGACAAGGAAATTGGCCTGCTCGTACACTGCTGTGGAGGGTATGAATTGGTACCACCTTTCTGGAGGGCATTAATTTATATCAAAATCCTTAACAACTCACTTACCCTTTGGCCCAGCAATTCTGCTTCTAAGTATTTATCCTAAGAAGATGATCGTGGATGTGTGCGAAGGTTTATTTACAGTGCCATTTAACAAACTTGGAATCAAAATTCTCAATATGCAGCAAAAGAATATTTGAGAAATTTTGGTGCTTCAATATAATGGAATATAACAGAATCCAGCACTGCAAGTGATATAAGAGAATATTTAAGCATATTTAGACACTCTCTCTATTTATCGTTAGAGAGTATTGTTAAGCACAGGAGATTACAAAACAACATGAGCAGTACGTCCTATTTAAGAATGTGTACGTAGATACATAAATATAAGACTGGAATAATGCACACAGAAGTGTCAATAGCTGGTATTGTTGGGTTGTTGGGGTTTTTTTCCCCTTTGTGCATAATCTAAACATTTTCCATAGGACATTACTTTTGTTCTAAAAGAAAACTAATGCACTTAAAAGAAAAAAACCTTATAGCTGATAGGCCCAATTGATAATATTTTCTGGTAAACATTTTACTTTATACTGTTTACCCAAACTCTATGCCCTTGGTGATGTTACAGATTTTGTCAGAAACAGTACCCTCCTTGAAATACTTTGTGGAATAGAGCACCCCCATACAAATACACTTTAAATTCCTACTAGTTAAATTCAAACAAAGGCTTCACTTGCTTCTGTCAATGTGTGCCAAAGCCTTTTAAAATAAGGAGTCCTTTTAAAAAGTAAGGGACTTCCCTGGTGGCACAGTGGTTAAGAATCCACCTGCCAGTGCAGGGGACACGGGTTTGATCCCTGGTCCAGGAAGATCCCACATGCCGCGGAGCAACCAAGCCTGTGTGTCACAACTACTGAGTCTGCGCTCTAGAGCCCGCGAGCCACAGCTACTGAGCCCATGTGCCACAACTACTGAAGCTCACATGCCTAGAGCCTGTGCTCCGCAACAAGAGAAGCCACCGCAATGAGAAGCCTGCGCACCACAAGGAAGAGTAGCCCCCACTCGCCGCAGCTAGAGAAAGCCCGTGCTCAGCAACGAAGACCCAACGCAGCCAAAAATAAATAAATAAATAGGTTTGTGGCAAGGACCTGGATTATCAGGGAAGATTTATTTCCTAGCAGAAAAAAAAAATCTAATTTCCTTTTTTTAAAATTTAATTAATTTATTTTTGGCTGTGTTGGGTCTTGGTTGCTGCGCTTGGGCTTTCTCTAGTTGTGGCGAGCGGGGGCTGCTCTTCGTTGCGGTGCTCAGGCTTCTCATTGCGGTGGCTTCTCTTGCTGTGGAGCATGGGCTCTAGGCACGCGGGCTTCAGTAGTTGTGGCTCGTGGGCTCAGTAGTTGTGGCTCACGGGCTTAGTTGCTCTGTGGCATGTGGGATCTTCCCAGACCAGGGCTCGAACCCGTGTCCCATGCATTGGTGGGCAGATTCCTAACCACTGCGCCACCAGGGAAGTCCCCTCTAATTTCCTTTTGAAACCAATGGCCAAAATGTAATGCAATTGCTTTTGTAAAACTAAAATCAAGATTTCTGGAGACCATTCTTATCCCTTATTGCTTTTTTTCTTGAAGGTACTCTCCAAGGCAGCAATTACCAGCCACGACCTTTTGGGTTTTGAGGCTGCTTCCTAGGAATATCCGTTCCTTGGCTACATCATCAGAGAATCAGAGAGTTGAGGATTGCCACCAGCACCACGAGGCCTATGGGTACTTCTTGCTCATCCAGACGAGGTGGCAGAACAATGACCAGCACGGCCGTGGGAACAATGCTGTGTACTACAGCTACTTAGACACGATCATCAACCCGTACCCGATGAGGTAGGTGTGGGTTTTGCAGCCCCCATCCTCATGTCACCCCTCTGGCATGCTCTCTGGTGGGAGTTCATGCAGGGGATTCCTCTAGTGTTTCTGCTAGTACACCTCCTTTGTTGAGCCAGATTATTCTGGAGAACAGCAGGACCGATAGGTTAGTGAGGATAGTGTCCTGCTGCTTCTGCAGTTGCAGGTGTTTGTCTGTCTTGGTCCTTTGCACTAAATTGTCAGTAAATGTGCAAGCTTTGAGTCTCAATTAAACAACTACACAACAAGCTACATAATATTCAAACCCTGAAGTTTGAGCAGACAGTAACTTCAGCCCTCAAGGCCTTTTTGTGAGAAAAGCAGCTGCTTCCGCCACCAAGGGCGCATAAGGGGGAGGAGAGAGAGTAAAGATGTTTATGATAGCCTCTGAATGCTGTGATGACACAGTTGCCATCGGAGGTGTGTTTGCAAGATTGGTTACTGTACGTTTGGTTAATATAATTGTCTGTGTGAAAGATTGAGCTGCACAGAGAGATCTGTGTAAATCCCAGCTCCACCTTGCATTAACTGTGCAGTGTGGATCAAATTATTTAACCTATTGCATCTTTTGTAAAAATAACTTGCATTTATTGAGAGCTCTCTCTTTGTTTGGCACTGTAAAGCCTTTACACAGCCTTTCTTGTTCAATCCTAAAACAACTTGATGAGAGAGTAGCAGATTGTTGGTCCACTGCCCAAACCTCCTTGCCTGTAACTTTCAGGGCACGCTGGTCTGACCATCCGCTGTCAGCACCAGCATTTCTTTGCCTAAGGACTTTCTCTGGCCACCAGAGCCCCTTTGGCCGGGCAGGCCAGAAGTGCAAGGAATCAATGTTCCCCAAAAGCAACCTTCAGTCACTGACTGATGGGAGTTAATGTATGAATACCCCAGCTTCCTTACCTCTTGGATGAGATAACTCTGAGCTGCACACTGTAATACAGGCTCCCAGCCTTCCCTAGTGGGATCAGGCTCCAGGTCCCAGAGTGGTAGCTTTCAAAAATGGAGATAAAATTTACATAACACAAAACCTACTATTTTAACCATTTTAAGTGTACAATTCGGTGGCTTTTAGTATATTCGCAACGTTGTGTAGCCATCACCACTACCTAATTCCAGAACATTTCCATCACCCCCCAAAAGAAGCCCCCTACCTGTTAATAGTCACTCAGTTCCCCTCTCCTCCCATCCTCTGGCAACCTTTCTGTCGCTATAGATGTGTCAATTCTGGACATTTCGTATAAATGGAATCATAGTATATATAATCCTTTGTGTCTGGCTTCTTTCACTCAGCATGATGTTTTCAGGGTTGGTCCACGTTGCAGCTTGTGTTTTTCTTATGGCCAAATACTATTCTGTTGTATGGATAAGCCATATTTTGTTTACTCATTTGTCATTTGATGGACATTTGGGTTCCCACTTTTTGGCTATTATGAATAATGCTGCTATGAATATTTGTATACAAGTTTTTGTGTGGACATGTTTTCAGTTCTTTTGGGTATGTACCTAGAGTGGAATTGCTTGAGTCATATGGTAACTTTATATTTAACTTTTTGAGTAACCATCAACAGTAACCATCACTGTTTTCCACAGTGACTGTGCCATTTATATTCCCACCAGCCGTGTCTGAGGATTTCAGTTTCTCCACAACTTGTAATTATTTATCTGTTTGCTTATAGTCATCCTGGTGTGTATGAAGTGGTATCTCATTTTGATTTTCATTTGCATTTCCCTGATGACTAATGATGTTGAGCATCTTTTCACATGCTTATTGGTCTTTGGTACATCTTCTTTGGAAACATACCTATTCAAATCCTTTCTCCATTTTTCAACTGGGTTATTTGTATTTTTATTGTTAGGTTGTAAGAGTTCTTTATGTATTCTGGATACTAGACCCTTATCATAGAATATGATTTACAAATACTTTCCCCTGGAGATCCAGATGGTGGAGTAGAGGGAGGTGGAGCTCACTCCCTCCCACAAGTAAATCAAAAATACGTCTACATGTGGAACAATTCTCACAGAATACCTACTGAAAGCTGGCAGAAGATTTCATACAAGCAAAGGTGCAAGAAAAGATCCTCACGTCACTGGGTAGGATGAAGGGAAAAGGGAGAAGAAGACAAATACTTTCTCCCATTCTGTAGGTTTTTTCACTTTCTTGCTAGTGTCCTTTGACACACACAAGCTTTTAGTTTTGATGACAGTGGTAACTTTTTGAATAGCAAATGCTTTATTGGCTACTTTCTCTTCCTGTCCCTTCCTCATTTCTGCAGGAGCACTTCACCTAAAAGAAGTACCTTATAGTTCTCACATTGCATATTTACTATGTGAGGGAAATTAAATTTTTTTTTCTTCGAAAGGATATGTTTTCACTTGAAGAGTGCCTCATTCTCTTGGATGCTATGTGGTTCTGAATTGTCACGCTAATTTTACTTTTTGTGCACCTGTCAGTGATTCCTCTAGAAGTAGCTTGTACTTGCTTACTTATGAATAATAAACCGTCTTTTTCAGCACTCATGATAGCTTTTAGGAGAATGTGTGCTTTATACTTTGAAATCCACAGCAGGAGGTAAAAACAGTATTTGAGGCTATTTGTAATTTCACATCATTTGTCATAGGGAAACTTGACAATGAATTTTCCCAGTTCGCTCCAGGGCTACTTACTCTTTTCTAAGGAAGGATCAGCCTTGTAATTTCTTTGGATTGACTCTCAGTTGTATTGCAGTTGAGACCTAGTGGTGTGTCTTAGTCAGTTTGGGCTGCTATAATAGAATTTTAAACTGTAAACTGTAAACCACTGTAAATTGGTGGTTTAAACAATAGAAATTTACTTCTCACCATTCTGGAAGCTGGGAAGCCCAGATCAGGGTACCAGCATGGTTGAGTTCTGGGGAGGGCCCTCTTCTTGGTTTGCAGACAGCTGCCTTCTTGCTGTATCCTCACATGGCCGAGGGAAGAGAGATCGAGCCACCCTCATGACCTCTTCTAAATCTGATTACCTCCCAAAGACTCTACCTCCTAATACCATTCCATCAAAGGGTAGGGTTTCAATATATTATCTGGGGGGAACAGAGACATGTGTGCAGTCCACAACATGGCTTTTGTGACTTTTGAAGTCTTCCATTTGTAAATGGGGCTTCTAGAAAGTCAATGTGCAGTTAATGATTGAGTCCTTTATCCAGTGGAGGTTGTGTCTGTGTGGTCTCAGTTTGTTGTAAACCGTTTCATCCAAGGTCTGCTTCTGCCAATTTTGGGGTAGGGTTGGGGGTTGGCAGCATGTAAGGAAGAATTTCTGCCAGAATAGTGTCCTGTTTCATGTAGAAGCCTCCAGGTATTACACATTGACTCCAAAACTGTGAAAATACCCTAACTATTGTGGTCAGGGACTTCCTGATCATGACAAAAAAATGAGTTTACCTTTATACGTTTTCTAAGAGATCTGAGGATTGTTTAATAGGTTGCTCACTGACTGTCAAAAGGCAAGCCAGCAGCATATAGAGGTGTGAGGACACTGAGAAGACCAGCCAGGGAGAGGCAGCCTCATTTCACCAGTGTGAGCCAATGTGAGGAAGGCAGCTGGTCAGGTGGAAGCAATGCATCCCAGCCTGGCTTGCACACTCGCCTCCTTCCACTTGGCTTTCTAAGGATAGGTGGCACTGTACAGGTGCCAAACACCATGGGATAATCAATGAGCAACATCCTTGTCTAGAAGATTCCCTCTTTGGGGGGGCGGGGGTTTCTCTGGTCGAGGGAACCAGGGAGTAATGGAGGGCGTGGCAGGGGAGGGAGAGAAAGACAGCAGAAGAGGCCACGGACTGCCCAAAGTTCCCATCACTTTGACACGCGGAAGGGGTTAAGTCATTCTCGAACAGTTTATCGCTCATCAATTGTAATTAAATATGTTTATATTAAATTATGTTCTGTAATTAATGTAAAATCCTTTAGCCTATGCTGTTATTAGAACCAGATGCTGAAGTACCAACAATATTTCAACATGACTGTGCTGCCTCGCCAGCTGTCTAACTGTAATTACTTTAATCTCAGCTTGTTATCTAATTATCACCTTTGTAAAGGGAAAAGTACTCTCTAATGCTTACTGATTGTTTCAGATGATGATGAAGAGCGGGGAACAGCTGTCAGAGATCGTGGGCCCTGCTTATCACAAAGAAGGAACTTATCCTGAGATCTGTTCTGGGCCAAACTGCTGAAAAAAGATGTCCCAGGCAGGAACTGGGGACTAGTCAGTAAGGGGAGACAGTTGGTGTGGTAGTTAAGGGTCTGGCCCCTGTGGATAAACTGTCAGGTGACATCTGCCTCCTCCAGTGATGGCTGGGGGACAAGTTACTTAGTCTGTTTAAGACTTAGTTGCCTCGTCTGTAACATGGAGACAGTAATAATACTGAAATCTACCTCAAGGATTCCTGGGGAGATTAAATGAGATAAAACATATGAAGCCATAGCAGTGCCTGACAAAATGTCCATGCTTAGTAAATGTTAACTATTTTTTCTTTTTGAAAAAAATCAATGTTGGTTTTCCACATTTCCATCTAAGCCAAATCTGAAACAACTGAAATGGGCATTAAATGCCAGCGGCTTGGCACTACCAGTTTGTTTTCCAAGTTATCTTTAAGTCTGTCCTTTGGGGACTGAAATTCACCTTTGCATTGCTTATTCAAAAATGGTTCACCCAACCAGTATAGATAAGTATTGTCAGGAAAATCTCTTGAGGGGGAATAAACCATTTTGGAGTATTCTTCAGTACTTTATGCATGTACTTTCATGTCAGCAGTTGATGTGGTAACTGTAGTTCATTCCAAAATAATCATTAAAGCAGATTCTCTTAGGATGTTTAGTGAGCTTCTAATATCCTCCAAGCTTTACCTCTCAGGGCTGCACTCCCATCAGAGGGGAGCTGGCAGCCTCTCTCTGCTGTGGAATAGCACGTCCATCTCCCCAGTTAGACTGTGAGCCCCTTGAGGGCAGGAGAGGGCCTTCATCATTCTTTTGTATCCTGAGAAGATTGCCCCGCCTGGCATGTATTTTGTCCTCCCTCAATACATATTCCTGAAAGAACTGAACAAAATAACGCATCCTCAGACCATCCTGATCCCCCAGGGTTTTTCCTTTCCCAATGGCACGAAGAAGCACTACCTCTCGGAGCCGTGGGGCAGGTCTCAGTCCCCCATGACTGTTCCTGCATCCTCGTTCCAGGAAAACAAAAGGCAGGCCTGCAGGGAGACTGGTCAGAGCGCTCAGCTGGCGCTGACCGTCATGGTGACGTGTCAGCTCTGTGTGGTTTAGCAGTGAGAGGGGCAGGAGGGCTGAGCTGGCGCATCCTGAGGCATTCCCCCTGAGGAGGGCAGGGCAGTGGGCCTTTAATGTCAGGGATGCCCGGGTGCAAAGAGGGCTGCTTCGCGAGACGGGCTCCCGCTGTTCATCAAAAGAACAGAATTGTCCCGAACTCCCCATAAACTCCGTTCAGTAGAAGGCACACACCCAGCTCTGGAGTTACTCTTTGTTACAGTATATTTGGCTATTGAAGGAAATATCCTAAAGTGAGAGAAATAACCGAGCAGCAGAGACCTTAAATCTCTGCCTGAGCCTCATGTCCCATCACTCCTCTCATGGTCCCTTTCTCTCCTGCGGTGGTAAACCACCCGTGGTTCCTCGCCAGCAGCGTGTTGACGCTGTGCCTTCGGTTCGGCTGTTGCCTCTACCTGGAATGCCCCTGCTCCTGTTCTTCAACAGTCCAACCCTCCCAGCTACCCTCAGAAATAGGATGTGTGCCCATTCTCTGTACCCCCATAGCATCCTGGCTTTTCTCTATCAGAGGTCCACACACTTTTCAGTAAACGGCCAGATATGAAATATCTTTGGCTTGGTGGGCCGTGGGTCTCCGTAGCAACTACGAGGCTCTGCTGTTGTGGTAGGAAAGCAGCCATAGACGACATGTAAATGAACGCGTGTCTGCGCTCCAAGAAACCTTTATCATACCTCCCTGCTTATTTCACTTCTCCGTGCTCTTGGCCTTTTACAGGTCAAGTCACTCTTGTCGCTGCTTTGTCATGGATTGTTAAGGCATCGTTACTGAGTTTTTCCTGTTGTGATGACGTGTCACCCTGATCTGAACTCCTCAAGCTATGAACTGTAATGTCTTAGCCTTGGTTTCCCCACAACGCAGAGCTGAGATAAGCTCTTGCATACACGTAGTCTGTTGTATTAGAAATGGATCCCAAGGAGGTAGAGTGGGACCTAGGAGGAGTGAACTAGAAGGAAGGCCAACCCAACGTTACTGAGCTGATCAGCAGTGTGGGCAACAGCAGCTGTATTCCACTGAGATCCCGAGGAGCTGTGTAGAATGGGCCTCAGAATTCTCTGCCCACAGGACAGAAATAGGAGCATTTATCCACTGGCTCCATCCCTCACTGGTCAAGGTTTGCCCCATGGGGTGTTAGGTCCCTCCCTCTTCCAAGTGTGTGCATGCGTCAGAATCATTGAGCAGATTTCTGCAACCTTAGGGCAGAAAGCGAGAGACTCTCCACGCTGTCCAGGCAAGGTGCTGCCAGGTCACACCTGAGCACCAGCGTGGCCGGTTGCTGTAGCGATGGCTGGAATACAAAATGGGGCACCAGAGGAGGTGAGGCAGCCTGGTAGAGGCGTCCAGTACGTATACTGTACATTTTCCTTTGCCCAGTGCAGTAAGTTGTACATGCTGAGAAGCAGTGGTTAAGAGGGCAGCTCTTGGTACCAGACTGCCCAGGTTTTGATCCTGGTTCTACTCCTTACTGATTGCGTAATCTCAGGCAACCTGCTTAGGCCTCTGTTCTTCATTCTCTCCTCTCTGGAGTGGGGATAATACTACTTACCGCAAAGGCTGCCGTGAGGTACAAAGTGCTTAGAAAAGGGCCCACGTTACATGCTCAGCCAGTGTTTGCTACTGATAGGTACTTAGTAAATACTAGAGGATTTTTAACAGTGGGCTTTTTTAAGTCAATGCTTCTGTCTTTGTTTATTTCTTAATGTTTTAATAAATATATTTAATAAAGTACTCCTTTCCAAAGGAGTATTGAAATACCGAAATACCTCAACAAATAAAAAGCATTAAATAAATCTTTTTCACTAGAAATAGAAAATAAGAAAGAAAAAGACACAAAACATCAACCTAATTCTACGACTGAGTATAACATTAACCTCTGAGCTTCCTGGCACCCAAGGAAACAAGGGGAGCCAGATGAGCTGCATAGTTCTCATTATCTGATAAAAGAAAACATATTATTTCTTCCAGAAAAACAAACTTTTTTCTCTCAAATTAAATTCTAAAGGGAATTTACAGGAATTTACTAAGGAGGCTTGAGCAACAAAACCAGAAGGATGTAAATAGCCTGGAAGAGAGACTTCATCTGTTGTGAGCCTTACTAGTGCTTGCCATATGTGGGTACTCAATGAATGAATGAAAAATGGGAATGAAAAATGGGCGTATTTTCCTAAGAGCTGGCGTCTTGCCTCTGATGACAGGTGTAAAAGCGTGACTCTAATGGCAAGGTTTGGAGCCAGCGTGGAGGTCAGAGGTGAGCGGGTCGGCCCCTGGGGGTGTGTTTGAGGGACTGGGGAGCAGGTGGTAGGTCTGTCAGCTGCCTGCTTGCTCAGGCTGCTGGCCTGACCCTGCCGGCCTCTACTGCTTCCACTTTCCAGATCTCCTTCCTTGGTCCCCTATCTCAGGCTTACTGGGCAGACTCTTTCTGCATCTTCTCCAAGGGGCAGGTGAAGACCGCCTTGCTGTGACCCTCCCAGCATGATGTTTGCCCTGCTGGGGTGGCCCTGGGCTGTCCCAGTCAGTCAGGCACCTCAGGGGCCTCTGCCTTTATTTCTCCTGCTGAGTTGCCTCTCCGAGACCCCATACAGGCCACTTGCCCTCTTGAGTACATTTGCATCTTAGGGTCTCTGTTAACATACAGTTTCTCCCTCAGCCTGAAGGCCTCAGTTAAAATATTATGATCTACCTCCTTGAGCCCATGGAAATCTCATTATAAATAGAGTAATCTCATTGGCGGGTGTGTTCTATCACGCACAGGCTTGGAAATGTATGGATTCAGTATGCCTGGGAAGTCGGGCTGTCAGATAAATACATTGTGTGAAAATTGGGGCTGGAGGTCACCAGTCTCCTGATACACAAATCTCCCTCTGAAAATCTCATTTCATTCAGACTATCAGTTAGATTAGAAATACCCTAATTATCCCACCAAAGTTAAATTACTTTACGTTAGGGTGATATAATGAACAACATAAAGAGGATATATACAACCAGTCATCTTGTTAGTCACAGCAAGGCCAGATCATACACTAAACGGACCTTGTTGACTATTGTAGCTAGTCCCTGTCTCACAAAAATAGGGTGAGGGAAAGAGGAAAATGAGAGAAGTTACCGGTTGTTCTTGTGGTGAGGGTTCCTGCTGCATTCCTCCACTGAGTTGCTAGAAGTTTCTCTGCAAAGGCACTGCCTCTGGTCATTAGGAGTGAGAGAGCTATGAAGGATCCACTGTGCTCTTGACTTATTAACCCCCATGGCACTGTGAGGCCTCATGACTTACAAGATAGGACCAGGTGTCCACTGCCCTTCCCTTTACTCCAGAATCCTTCCCAGCACCTGCCAAGTCATATGGCTCTGTTGCTAGGGTACACTTGTCCTCCCAGAAGGACTCACCTCTACCAGTTGCACTTGTTAAAGTAAATAACGCTAGCTCTGTCAAATGGAGGTCAGTGTGTGTGTGTGTGTGTGTGTGTGTGTGTGTGTGTGTGATGTTCTGTTCATGCAGTTACTCAAGAACCCACCTTGTGGCTTCGAGCCCCTGTAGATCAGATTTCTCAATAGCAGGATTATTGACATTTTGGGGCTGGGGGATTCTTTGTTCTGGAGGACTGTCCTGTGCACTGTAGGATGTTTAGCTGCATCTCTGGCTAAACAGTTAGATGCCAGTTAGACATCTTCCCAGGGTGGCAACCAAACATGCCTCTACACGCTGCCAAATGTCCTCAGGGGAGGGGGACAAAATTGCCCCGGTGGAGAATCACTGAATAGACAGTGAGTGAAGGTTAAGTTTTTAAAATTATTACCATTTTAAAGAGCATACACTTGAACTTCTCTCTTAGGCAGAGGATATATACATATAGTTGGGAAGAGATCACCGTGTGTGTGCTGATAACCCGCCATTGGACTTGGTACCTTCGTGCTGGTTATTGTCAGTGTTGTTGTCTGTGTCAATGGGTAGTTTCACAGAGAGGTGAAGGAATGTGACAACATCACACCTTAAAATTGTGCTACTAGGTGATTCTGTAGGGGAAAGAGTTTGGGGGTTGCACACTGTGGTCCTGAATTCCTGAGTTGGCTGTGCCGTTGCCCTTGTGATTGTGGGGGACTCAGGTCACTGCCAGGATAGGTGAGACTCTGAGCACCTACTTTCCTTGATGGGAAACTCCACCCCGCCATCCCTTCTAATATGGCCACCATGCTGCAGCCAGAGAGACGTTTTCTAATGGCCCTCATCCCAGTTACAACTTTTCCATGGCATCCAATTTGCATTTCAAATAAAGACAAAACTCCTCCGCATGTCCTGAAAAGCCCTGCAGGGTCTCCCCTTTTTCAGGCTCCTTTGGTGCCTTGTTGCCCTCGCTCACCAAGCTTGGTGTATACTAGCCTTTTTTTCCAGTTCTCGTCAAGCCCCTGACCTCACTGGGCTTTGCCTGTGCTGTGCCCTCTGCCTTGAGGGTTTCCCTTCTCTCTTCTCTCGGCTCTTTCTGACCTGTTAGTTCTCAGCTGAAAGGTCACTTTCTCAGGGATGTCTTCCGGATGCCCTGACCAGGTCTAATTCCCCTCTCCTGGGCTCTCTCTCGGGACCGCCCACAGTATCACATTGTCAGTGTTGCAGTTTTACATTCGTTGGAACAACTATTTGAAAGTGTCCTGTCTCTGTCATTTGTAATCACCACGAGAGCCGTGACTCATAGTTGTACCCCAGGGCCTGGCATAGTGCCTGGCACGTAGTAGGTGCTAATACCTTTTTCTTGCGTGAATGAATTAGAGATTTGGGCTGTCTGGAAATATTAGTCAATCAGGCTTGACACTGAAATGCAACCTGTTTGATTCGCTGTAGAGCTGCTGACTATTAGGAAATACGATTCCTACATTAAGCTCAAGGGGTACCCCCAAGAAAGCTAAGGTGGTTGGTGAAAATGGTGCGGCATTCGGCATAGCTTTGTCAGCCTGGGTTAGTCATTTCTACTGGAAATCTCATTAGAGCTCAGAAACCCCATAGACTTCCAAAGCCTTTTACTTAAAATGTGTGTACCTGGGCAATCCATAGCCAGCTAGCAACCCCTAGGAGCCCGACTGTGTAGAAAGCACAGTTTGTGGGTAAATAGCCTGGGGAGGGGGAGGGATAGACTACTAATCATGTAGCAGTGACTCCAGTACTCTCAGTTCACTAATTCCCTTCCCAGGTTAAGGGATGGGGAGAGGAGTCTGTGTCTAGATGTCGAAGTCAGTCGGAGGAAGGTTCGGCAGCCCCACCAGAGCCTCAGTCTCTTATGATTCACAGCATGCGGCCACCTCTCAGCTCTGAACAGAGTGAGGTATGAAGTCATTTGCAAAGCAGTGTCTATGAAATTCCATTACACGGTGCTTTTCAGTTTAAGGGGAAAGACCTTTGCGGAAACTAATTTGCAGGTGCTTTAATCATGCAGCTCAGAGATGGCGCCCTTTCCCCATCACTGCAGCTAAAAGGGCTCACACAGGTTTGCAGATTTGGTGACCCTTCCCCCACCCCACCTCAGCTCCTGGATTCCATCTGTGGTTGTTGTACGTCCCCTAAGTTTTGCAATTTTTGAGACCAAAAGGAAGCCATTGTACTTAGTCTTCCTGGTGAATGTAAATATTTTCGGATCAGAACCCATTTGAAAACACTGAGAGTCAAATCAAAGTAAATGGGATGTGCGCTAGGAAGGGGATCATCCCGGGGTTGTTTCCTCTCTCCTGCCTCCCAGAGGACTGCCTTTTGGGTTTCTTTGGTCCCTTATTCACTCACAGCCCTGGGGTTGTTCAAGACCGGGAGAAGGGCAGCCAGGAGTTATAGAAAGTGAAAAGCACCTAATAGGAGTCAGGAACTCTGGGTCCAGTCTCAGCTTTGCTGTTTAACAGATTTAGTGCCTTGGGAAATTCGTTTAACCTTTCTGGGTATCTCATTTATCAAATGAAGATAATTATACTTACCCTGAAGATCATATGAGGTTTGGGGGGAAGATTGGGTGACACCAAACATAAGCATGTGGGTCTGCTCACGGGGAGTTGGTGATACTGATTTATTCCAGGTTACTTACTGAAGAGTGGTTGCCTCAGTCAGAAGACTTCCTTGCTGACCAGAACCTCTCCAAGGTAAATTTAACAGCTGCTTTAAATCCCTTCAGGCTGAACCTTTATGGCCCCTGGAATCTCCTAGGGAAAATAGGAAGATTCCGGAAAGAATCAGGCACTAACTAACCCATTTTCAGTCATCAGCACTTAGCACAGACTTGTTTATCAGATAGGCATTGGCTTCTTGGGGAGAAGAATAAAGAGACTGGGATGTGGAGACAGGTGGGTGTTACAGGTGGGAAGTTTTATGGGGTTTTGGGGTCACGTGGGGTGACTGTGAATGTCTTTACAACACAGCATTCTGATACTGTGCTCAACCCAGGCTTGGATAAGATAGGGTATAAGGGTGACAGGGAACACATCAGGTACTGGTTTATTTCAATTGTTAGTGAATATTAGTCATTCTTTTTGGCTGTTAGCAACTGAACA
The DNA here is from genome assembly GCF_039906515.1 of Pseudorca crassidens. Lineage (NCBI taxonomy): Eukaryota > Metazoa > Chordata > Mammalia > Artiodactyla > Delphinidae > Pseudorca > Pseudorca crassidens. The sequence goes on from NC_090304.1 coordinate 26,238,589, forward strand.
CATTTCCTATAACTGCAGAAAACTCCTCACTCCCAACACACACATTTAGAAGCTGAAAATGCCAGGTACTTAATCTCCCAGCCTCCTTTGCGCCTAAGATGCTGGCATAGGACCCAGGCTTTGTCAATGCACCTGCCTCAGGCTGTGGATCAGCAGCTACCGATGTGTTGATGTAGAGACTGCAGAATCCATTCTGGCCAAGATGGAGGACCAACGAGAGCTACATCCCGCTTGAGGTGGCAACCATGACAGTGACCCTGTGTCAGCGTCCAGAGTGTGTCCGGGGATAGTGGCCGTGGCAGAGTTTTCTTCGGGGACTCGTTCTGGGATGTGCTTTCAGGTGTTGTTCCTGGCAACATAAGCTTTAGATCCGTTCTCCAGTCCTTCTCGAGCTCTGTGGGCTCTCCAAAATCCTTTCAGTAAATCCCTTTTCTTCCTAAATTCACCAGACTTCATTTCTGTGGGTTGCAATGAAAAATCCTGATTAACATACATATGTAATATACTTAAATCCTCACAACCACCCTATGAGGTAATCTACCTATTGCTTGCATTTTATGAAAACGAGACTCAAGTGCAAGGGTGGGGTCAGGCAAGCCTGAGTTGCAGAGTAGATATTTCAAAGTAGGAGCATTGAACTTCAGCATTCAGGCTCTTTGTCCAGGGCAAGGTAAGTGTGAGTATGCTGAGAAGACCTCACTGCTCTACCTGCTGGGGGGACTGGAGCGTGGCCTGGCTGAACTGGTCAGGAGAAAGGAGCACTAGGAAACACGCCCCTGTGTCACCTCTGCTAATACACGAAGTTCACTGTCAACTACATGGGGACTATAGAAATGTATGGTACCACAAGAGCAGTAACTACAACCATGATGATGACCACGGTGTCTGGCTAGGGGCAGTAAAGGCCTGGGTTATTCCATGGCACATTCCACAAGTGCTGTGAAGCAGCCAGTAACTTCTGAGTCCTCTCCAGCTATATTTTGCAAGAGAACTCAATTCAGTCCCTACTACTGCAGTGGAAATGTCTGTGTCTTTCGTCTTCAGCCCAACAGCAAGAGATAAGAAGCACCGTGCGACTCCCTGCTTTGCTGAGGTGCCCAGTGCGGAAAAACAACTTCGATTCAAGGCACAGGATGGGTTTGTGTTACTCTGGAAGACTTGAAGAACTGCCTCTTTAGCTTGGCTTACCAAAACAATTTTCTTCTTTTTGAAGAATTTGGAGGTGGTTGTAGCTAATGCTGCAGGGTCTCCCTCTCTCCCTCCAGATCTTCCAGAATCCCCCCAGAACTTTGGAATTAAACACACACTTGTTAAACTTTATGACTGTGTGATAAAAGATTACAAAGCAGAGTTATAAGAAAGTAAACAGGTGACTACCAACCTCACCAGTCTGCAACCACAGCAGGGAGGAACTCTACGCATGAACTTGGTAGGGTAGGAATGGTTCATTCTAGTTGCTCATGAGCTTTGCAAGTAAAAAATTTTTCTTGAACTTTTTCAGTAAACGGATCCGGGAAAGGTATTTGTCTTGGAGTGTGTGTCGTTTTAAAATAATTCACAGTCAGAAAACATTCTTGCTTCTCCCTCACTTTCCGTTAGGAATTGAATTTCATTCCACCATTAGCCCGTAGGGTTTATTTCAAAAGAAATGTCCACTCAATGGCTTAATGTAAAAGCATGGTTGATATCAGTGTGATACACGTGCCAAGCCCTCAGCTGGGCATTTAGGCTGATGGGAGGGTTCACAGCCTGCTGGCCAGTCAGGTGGTATGGACCCTTGGTCACACTTCCTCCCCCTGTGCCTGTGACCATGCTCCTTAATTGCTTAGAAGGATAAGAGATACAAGAATAAAATAGTTAAGGAGCCACCTTGGGAAGAATGGCTCCTACGGCAAAGGAAAATTACTAAAAGAAATATACCGGTTATCTCCTGCTTCTGTAGCTCTTTTTCTTAGTCCTGCTGTTACTGGCAAAGGAAGCCCAATGGATTAAAAGTGGTGAAGGTTTGCTGCATTTCTAACATGCTTTGGAAGTTTTGTAATTGTGAGGAAGGAGTCCTGTAAGGATGAGAAACGCTGGGCAATGGGAAGATCCTTATTCTTGTTCCTGTGTCGGGTGATGATTTACAAGTGCAAGTTCTGGAGCGGGAGGCTGGGGTGGAACTGTGGCATTTTGTAAAAAGGCCTTAGGGCTTCCCTGGTGGCGCAGTGGTTGAGAGTCTGCCTGCCTATGCAGGAGACATGAGTTCGTGCCCCGGTCCGGGAAGATCCCACATGCCACGGAGCGGCTGGACCTGTGAGCCATGGCCGCTGGTCCGGAGCCTGTGCTCCGCAGCGGGAGGGGCCGCGACGGTGAGAGGCCCACGTACCGCAAAAAAAAAAAAAAAAAAATGTTACTGTAAAGTGGTTAAGCGTTTGAGAGTTAGGGGTGGTGTGTGCTCAAGAGGAGGCTTAGTGGGTTTTTTTGTATTATTGAGAAAATCATGAACATGATTTGTGGACACAGTTGAGAGGGGGAGGTTGAATTATAAAAAAGAGAAGGGAAGACAAAATGAGAGTTCCCTGAGGAACAGGAGGGATGGGACTCAAAGCCCTGATAAAAATCCTGGCCGGGACGGGAGGAGGGACATTCCCATGGAGTCACAGGCTGGGTGCAGATGTCACCTAAAGTGGTTGGGTAGTGAAAGCTGAGAGAGTGCTTGCTCGTCTGCTGGCCTCCTTTCTTTCTGAAATAGAAGATCAAGTCATCTGCTGAGAGTGTGGGGTTGAGTGGACAGGGCAGGTCAGAGATTTGAGGAGAGTGAAGGAAGTTTAAATGTCAAGGTCAGAGACCACGAGTATGAGTTAATATTGGCTAGGCTGCTGTAACAGGAGACACCCTCCCCCCCCCACCCGCCTCCCCCCCCCACCCGCCCCCCACCCCCACCCGCCAAATGCTGAGCTGAAACAAGAGAGAGGTTTATTTCTCTCTTACCAGCAGTCCAGGTTGGGGGTCTGCCGGGGAGCTCAGCAGTGTTGAGGGGAGAGCCAGCCAGATCGTGCAGGGCTTTGTTGGCCAAGGGAAAGACTTTGGATTTTATTCTAAGTGTGATTAAAGATACTGGAAGGGAAGGCAGTGGGTGGATATTGGGGAGGGCACCAGGGAACCCATATCTTACTAATGCCTAGAAAGCTGAGGAAGTCTGGCAAAGTGGAAAAGGGCAGGGGGTCTGTCCACCTCTGCCCTGTGAGCACAGAGGAGCTGTGGGCTCCACCTGCACACCCCCAAATGTGTGGACCTGTTGGTGGAGAGAGGATAAGGTTTGACTTCACTCTGTCCTGAAGTCCTTCTTGCTTCTTGGATGTTCAGTTGCCCAGGGTGCTTTGCATTTTATGTTAGATCATCTCACACACACACACACACGCACATACACACACACACACACACACACACAACACACTCAGATACACATACACTCATGCACTCCCACACCCGTATACATTGATTGGGCACAGGCTCTGGAATCAGGTAGATTTGGATTTAAACCCCAGCAATTGCACTTGCTAGCTGGGTGTCCTTTGAGCAGTGAATTAACCTCTTGGAGACGCCATTTCCTCCTCTATAAGATGGTGATATGACTAGAATACTCTTCATACACTTGTTGTGAAGAGCAAATTAGAGAAAGCACGTAAAGCATAGTTCCCGGCATATGCTAAGTGCTCAATAAATTACAGCTACCATTATTAAGCTTAATAAGTAGTAGCTGTCATGATCATTTACTTTTTTCTAAGAAATTTCCATTATCTATTAAAACAAAATGCCAAAATAACTCCAAAGGTGCATTTCCATTTCAAAAGATCTCTGTATCTTGAGCCAGCATTTCCCTTGCTCTCTGGGCCCGACCAGGCAGCCTGGAGTCTGGAGAGGAAGTCATGGGTGATGCTTTTCGATGGGAAACCACCTGTCCACCTTTTGCGTTCTCCTCAGAGAAATCTGTTGTCCCAGGAAATCTTTTCTTTGGATGGCAACTTGGCGGCTAAAATGAAGTCGGGCTTTTTTGTGTCTGCGCGCAGACTGGCTCCAGGGCTCTGCTGGGGGTGGGACAGCTTGTCATTAGCAGGTGATGGTGGAGCATCCTGCTGGCAGCCCCTCCTCCTCACAGAGCCACGGGAAACCCTGCTGTCTGCTGGTGAGCGCTTCCGCGTGTGCGTGCGCGTGCCCGCGTGTGGTGTTCTTATAGACTTTCCCAAGGATCTGATCTTCATCTTGTCTGCCACCTTGAGAGGCTCTGTGTCTGTGTGTCACGGATACAGCACTACCTGTTGTCTGAACCGCCCTCCAAGAGGTCAGGACATTCCTCTTCGCCCTGAGAAGGATGTGAGTAGCTTCAGGTGAGCCATTCCAGAGACTCAGTGACTCAGCCCTGCAAGGCGTGGGGACCCTGGCCTGGGAGGCTGTTTTAGTGGGGAGAATAAGTGTTTGAGTTTCTGAATCACACACTATCAGGCTTGAAGCCCAGCTCTAACCCTTAGTAGTTGTGTAATTTTGGACAACTCATCTCTCTGAGCCCCAGTTTCTTGCTCTGTGAAATAAATCCCTGGCACATAGTAAGTGCTCAACAAACAGTAAGTCACTGATAAGATCTGGGTCCCAGTCTTGGCCACTAACTAGCTCAGTAGCCTTGCCTGTCGTTTCACCTTGATGTTCTGACGGGTAGACATGTGGGGAACTCAGAAGTCTCTTCAGGCTCTGAGGTTCTGTGATGCTACCAGTGGCTCCTAGTCTACAGGTCTTGGTTCCTTTGGCCATTGCCTGTCCCTCCTGAATTACCCCTCTCTCCCGCTCCAGAGGATCATTCTTGCCAGTGTAGACACATGGTCCACTATCTCCCATCTTTAGTACCTTTTTCCATCACCCTTAATCAGTTATGTATCTTTCCCAATAAACATCCTTAATGCTTTATTTCCTCAATTTCATAGGGGCGGGGATTCTGGGGAAACCAAAAACGTGATGTGAAGGATCAAAGCTGCACAGCAGTCTTACTTCCTCCAGGTCGTGACTCAGGAGATGCTCTGAGAAGACACCAGCTTTGTCAGTCCTCCTTGCTTGCTAATGATTGTTAATTTTCTGTGTCATCATGGCTGGGCCACAGGTCAAACATTATTCTGAATGTTTCTGTGAGGGTGTTTTGGATGAGATTTACATTTAAATTGGTGGACGTTGAGTAAAGCAGATTGTCCTCCATAATGTGGGTGGGCATCATCCAATCAGCTGAAAGTCTGAATAGATCAAAAGACTGACCTCCCCTGAGCAAGAGAGGATTCTGCTGCAGATGGCCTTACACTTGAACTATGACATCAGCTCTTCCTGCATCTACAGCCTGACTTCCTTTGGATTTGAACTGCAGCTCTTTCCTGGGTTTCCAACCAGATTTTGGACTCACCAAGCCTCTACAATTGATTGTTGATTGAGCCAATATCTTAAATTCCTATCTCTCTGTCTATCTACATCTATATCTGTATCCTGTTGGTTCTGTTTCTCTGGAAAGCTCTGACCAATTACTATTCAACCTCAGCCTGGTCGTGTATGTCCTTCTCCGTGGTTCTGGGTTTCTTCTCTTCTCATAGAACTTTTATCCTGACAGCTGCATAATTCAGGAGAAAAGTGACCCAGTAAACTCTGTCATACCAAGGCATTAGAGACAGATGTGTCCCCTCCCATGTGGAGATCAACTGTAGAAGAGGAAGAGGGCAATGCTCAACACAGACATCACCAAGAATGGACACTCAGGCATCAGTGGGGATGTCACCTCACATGTCCAGAAAACGAGTGTAGCACTAAAGAAGAGCCACCTGATGAAAACCTTACCCACCTGGTCCAGCTGAGTGATGAAAAGGAGAAGGGGTTGGGGTCTTAAACCTTTTGCTTAAATCTTGGCCTTAAATCTTTCTTGTGTGTCTTGGGCAAATCCCTTAACTTCTCCAAGCCTTAGTTTCCTCATCTGTAAATCGATGCCTTAATAGGGCATAGGATAGCTATGAAAATCAAGTGAATAAACACATGTAACCTGCCTCGCACATGGTAGGAGCTAAACCAATGCTAGCTTCTTTATCCTCTTAAGAGAGAGATTTATTTGGGGGAAGGCAGGGACAGTGAGAGTTAAACCTATATGAGAAGTCGCAGCAACTGTGGGATAGAGTGCATCTTTCCATGGTGACTTCCCTGTGTTCTGGGTTTGCAGATGTGCATTTAACTGCAGGAGCAGCAGAACTGTAACAAGCCATTCACCTTTGCAAAGTGGCCTGGGAGAGCTTCCCCTTGCACTCTCCTTCTGCGGTTGTTTCAGGGTATGGCTAGCAGTAGGATTGCCATGCCTCGTAGCTTTTGAGGGAGACTCTTTCTTCTTTTGTCCCACCATGCATCTCTGAGCCCTCCTGGGTCACACGTGCGTTGATCAGAGTAAGGCCGGATCCAAGGTGCTCTTCCTTCTGTGGTCCCCTGGGGGAAATGGCATAGACATTATGAGAATGAAGATGCAACAAAAGCCTCAAGAACAAAGAAAAAAGGCGACACACCTTGCCCTTCTGCTCAGCTCAAAGACATTCAGTTTATATCTGTTGTCCTAATGAGTAGCTTTTGAGAAATTTCATTTTGCTCTGGGCTAATCTTTCTAATTCAAAATTATCAGTCCATATTTTCAAAAGGAAATTCCCTTTTTGCAAATATCTGGGAAAACCTAAAAATTTCCAACCATGTATTCTTCCTGGTTTGTCATTTTTCAAAAAGCCTACCTTGATTTGGGAATAGAGAAACTAGCCTTATCTCAGATCTGCTTTTTTCAGCACAGGAGGCTGATAGAAAATGATATTGCCTGGTGTAGGTTCCCTGTACTGACTTGCATCTCACGTGGGATTCACCAAGTGATCGATGTGCATTTAGTGAGAGGCTGCTGTGTTCCGTGATGGTGCTGGGTACTGTGGGGACACACGGAAGGAAAGAAGAGTTAAGTCATGGCAACCAGCTCTCAAGGAGTGGCGAGGGGGGCTTATAATTTTGAAGAAGCTTGCTAATCTCACTATATCTGCCTTTCACTCCGTGGCACCCTATGATCAGGTGGCCATCCGTTAAGTTAAGTTACCATCCGTTATGGGATACTTTCAAAGTGAAAGTAGATGCTATTAATAATTATATCAGGGCAACAGAGTAACCACTCTACTTAGTATTAAGAGCTATCTAGGTGCTTAATAAGTCTGAATAGGGTAAGTGAATGAAGACCTGATTTTTTTTTTTTTTTTACTGAAGTATAGTTGATTTACAATGTTGTGTTAATTTCTGCTGTACAGCAAAGTGATTCAGTTATAAATATATATACATTCTTTTTTCATATTCTTTTCCATTATGGTTTATCACAGGATATTGAATATAGTTCCCTGTGTTATATAGTAGGAACTTGTTCTTAAGACCTGATTTCTTTCTCTCTCTTTCTCTTAAGTATTTAGATTTTGCTCTAATTTCACCAATTAGAGAAGTGGGGGTCGAGTGGGGTGGCCAGGACTTGATCTAAACGTTGGGCAAACTAGAGTCACAGATGGACAGACTCCAGACAATACCTATCATAACATGATGCATTTGGGGCTGAGTGAGCCAGATAGCAGTGGAACTGGAATATATGCCCTCCCTCTCAACCTCGCCATGCTCTGGCCTTAGGACAGTGGGCTTAGAAAGAAGATGACTGAATAGAGAAGTGAACTTTTGTTGAGCTAAATAAGAAACTTTTTGTGCCCGTAAGTTCTAGAAGCCTTGGCCCTTAGGACCCCACTCCAAAGTCAACCAGCCAGAAAGCTCCAAGAAGTTTGATGGTGCTGTAAGTGCAAGGCAAGTGTGACGAGTGGCTGAGCATTTCTCTGCCGGTTTTGGATAACGGTTTTTGCAAGGGACATTTTGTTTCGAAGTCTTGTCCATCCATCAATCCTTGTCCATCCTTCTGTTGCCTTCCCAAGTCAGCAGTGCCTCTTCCCAGCCCACCTGGCACCAGATGTTCTGTCAGCCACCACTGTGTGTCCCGTGTCCTCCGAGTGGCAGACTGCGAAATCTCAGGCGACATTCACCTGGAAGCGCTTAGCCCTCAACAGCTGCAGCCCCTTGATTACCTTGCCCGCCTCGGCAGCTCGGTGCTGCCACCGTATCAATTGCTTGTCAATTCGGTTTAGCCGCGACTTTGACTGACTGGATTGAGGGGAGTGGAAGTGGGGTGTAGGCGAATGGTGAAAATTAATTGCTACATAAGAAAAAATTGAAAGATAATTATTCCTGCTTTCCTGTCAGTGCTCGAGGGTAGATGACCTCATTAACTTGCAGCTTGTACACAATTCAATTACTAGGAAATGGAAAATACATTTTTAATTACCTCGGTGGCCTGCGTACCATTTATCTCCATTTGCATGCCCTTTTTTTTAGACTGTCGTGCTCTGAAGAGGTAGCACCATCTTAGGAAGGTTGTCATGAAAGCTGCTTCCTGGCTCCTATAATTCCTGTTTAAGGTGGGGTATTAAATGTGTGAGATTAACCCCTAGATGCCAGGTGAGCTGCAAGGCAACCCTTGCAGTAGTAATGTGTTTTTAATTAGCTTCTTATGTCAGAAAATTCCCAACTTCTAGTGAGAGAGGATTAAGGAGGATAAAATTCTGTATTTGGTTTCCAGTCATTGAAAGGAAAAATGAAAAGCCGTGGAAAGCATGGAATTCAGGTTGATGGGCCAGTACCAATATCCATCTGGATCTCAAAGGAGAATTCCGGTCCTGTTTTGATGTCTGTTATTTCATTGATTGAATTAAGTAATGACTTAATTACCTTAAGTGTATGGCTTGGTATCCTTCTTTGTTTTTTTTAATTCTATGCGCAACTTAGGAAACTGTCTAAGCCATGGCTGGTTTTGCAGCAGTCCCTGTGTGGGTATTGCCAGCTATTGCTGTCAGGATCAGTTGTGTTCTGGAGAATAGCAGTCACCTCTCTGCATCTCAGTCTCCTGTCCCCAAAGTACCCTGGGCACGGGTTCCTACATACTCTGAAACAGGTAGACGTGATACCCCCTGGATAAAATTGTACATGTGGGACCTGCTCCCATCACACAGAGTCATACAACCATGGGTTGTTCTTGCCCCTACTCTACAAATACAAAACTTGAAGAGGCAAGTCTACATTGTAAAGTGTCTTTAGTCCATATGTTTGGAAATTTGGGGGTTATATTTGCAAAGGCGGCTTATTTGTTTGTATGAACTCCAAGGATATTGTTCATTAATTGTGATGGTCATGTATCCTACATAGTAGGAACAACGAGTATATGTGCAGTATATTTTGAAAAATTTGGATGACTTCTGAATTGAATTTGGATGACTTATTGCATCTATTTGGATGTAACATCACCATCAAGACATTGCTCTTGAACCGTGCAGGAAATACCTAAATAACACAGCGAGACAGATGTTAATTCTGCCAACACCAGATTTGTAAAGGAGATCCTTCCTCCCTCTCTTTAGGCCTTCATGCATGAGCTCAAGAACATTGACTGAACTCTAGCTGAGCATGGGATGAATGAGAGACACCCCTGTTTTCATGGAGGTCATGGTCTAGCAAGGGAGATTGACATGTAAATCAGTAACTATGTCACCTGGTAAGTGTGACAATGAAGTATTCACATGTAACTAAGAGGTTGTGATTGAGTTTTTCCAAGGTTCCAACCCAGTTTATTTTGTTTCCAGCTCATGGTCCAGGGGAGACTTTCTAATTCTATTAAGAGATCTGTGGTTAGCTCTTTGAGAGATGGGCCTAGAGATCAAGTGACCTTAAGAAGTTGGGAGTTGGGACACGTGTCTTTGAGAAGGGGCCAGGGCTGAACTGTCACTCCCCTAGGGATTCCTGGGGATCCCCGAAGACTTTGTCTGTACAGAGAATTTGTTGCTGGAGGAGCTATGTAGGTTGTCCGTGGTTCTGTCCAAGGGTACGCTTTAAGTGTTTAACATAAAAGTTATAACATATTGACATGAAAGATATATAGCCCACAACTTACAAATAATAATATAACACATTTTATTGTAAATCTCATAGAGTCAGCTGATTATCACAGAATGCTTTTGTTGATTTTTGCTGAACTCCTGTATCTGTAACCAACCTATAGTAGTAATCCAAGCATAGTTTGACAAAGCTAGACTGCAAATAAATGTCTGATTACAATCTGATTCAGCAAAGAAGTTGCTCACATCATTGATGAATGAGTACAGTTCCAATATGAATGACACAACAAAGATGTATATCGGTACTTTATTCAGTTGTCAATGACATGAGAAACTTCTGTAGTGAGGCAGATATTAGATACTGGAAGAATGTTTTTTCATCTCTTTGTACTACTCACATTATAACAGCCAAAGATAGAACAGTTTAAGTTTATATTGTTAACATTTTCTTCATCACCTTCTTAAGTCTAGACAGTAAACAAAACAAAAAATCAAGCCTTGATTCATAGCATTTGCTAATTTCCATGTTGTAAATATTCCCACCGTAACCAATTTCAAGCTACCAACAAGATGTCATGGAATGCAGAATTGGGAAGAGATATGCAGCAGCGTACCATTTTATAGTATTTCCACCACATGTGTAAGACCTTAGTTGGTGGGAGAATGTAGTAAATTAATGAGGAGGTGAGGCGTTTTGAATAGAACATTTAATACCTTTTTTAATATAATTTATTGTCACAGCTGCCACCTATTACCTCACATTTGACAACTTCCTGGATGGAGGTTTTCATTCCAGTCCCAGGACATTTGGAAGACCTCTTTCAACACATATGCATTCTCTATAAAGATTAGTAAATGGGTTCCTTACAAGGACAGAATCATATAATTGTAAAGACTGAAGAAGGTTTTGGAGTCAGACCAGAGTTTGAAACCTGGCTCTGTCACTTACTGGTCATTAGGGATTAGGCTAGTGACATATCTTTGGGCCTCTGTTTCCTCGGCTGTAAAGTGGAAATAATGATATCTAACTTGCACAGTTGTTGAAGGGTTAAATGAGGTAATTTGAAGGTGTTTAGCACAGAGCCCTGCATGGAAATAATGCATAATAAATGACAGCTCTTACTATTAAATAATAGCCTATACACACTAGGTATGAACTGACTCAAATACCTTTTTCCCATTAAATGAAATAGCAGTGATGGAATGGAGAGGTTGAGAAGCATATGCTCCAGTGGACAGGGGCCGTGTGAGGATTCAGTCTCTACTTTCTGATATCCAACTTTGAATTCTGTGCCTAGGAACAAGCCAGGTCACAGAAATAAGAGCTAGGAATCACAGCCAGCCACATACTTTTTCTAGGTCTTTATACTGGGTAGAAAGAACATTTAAAATTGACTTCTTGGTTTTTTTCTTATTTCAAAAACAATAAGTGTTTATTGTAGAAACTTTAGAAAATATAGATAAGCCAAAATCATCAGTAAGTCCACACTCATCAATAATCATATAACCTCTATGAACACTTTGGTGTTTTTCTCCATACATTATTTTTTTGGTAAGAATTGAATAATATTCTAGCACTATTTCATAATTTAATTTCTTTTACTTAACAAATAGCATGGACATCTTTCAATGTTAGTAGGTATTCTTCCCCAACATTAATTTTAATAGCTGTGTAGTGTGCGATTATAGGAAGGTGTCTTGATATATGTACCAAGCACACTACTATTGGACATTTATGTTATTACAATATTTTCTGTAATCAGATCTCTTCTTTGGAAGGAGAATTTTCCAGGTCAAAAGGAATGCACACTTTACATTTTATATTTAAAACAAACAAACAAACAATCTCTGCTCATCTTAAGGCTCTTCTGGCCTCATCTTCTGGAGGGAAGATGTTGTTCACACCTGGCTCCTGAGAAGGAATTTCAGACTCATCAAGGGTGTCAGGTACAAACCTTGCTCTAGCTTTCACTCATCTTCCTCAGCATAACAAGGGGAGCAAAGGCAGAGCTTTCCTCATCCCTGAAATGCCCCCTGTGTGTCCAAGTGTTCCTTACTGTGCCCATGACATAAGGACGACTTTTCGTCCCCCGAACATACCTCATACACTCCCCTGCCTTTGCTTCCTTCTGTCCTCCTGCTTAAAAATAAATCCTATGACCCTCTCTAACATGCATCTTCAGCAAAACCTCCCCTTATTTCATGCAGTTGGTTACACTTGCCTGCTTCTGCACTCGCATTTACCATACTTGCCTTGCACTGTTGCTGTCAGGTGCAGTACTTCTCTCCTCTACTGGAATGTAGAAAGTGTGAGATCAGGGCAGTGTCTTGATGTCTGGTTTGTTTTCATAATGCCACTGCCAGCACAGGAAGCCTTGCACACAGTAAGTGATTAGTATGTGCCTATGTAGTGGGATTGATTGATGGTTAAAGGGATGTGTGAACCAGATGTGGCATGGTACTGTGGTTTTTTAGCAATGGGACCCTTTCATTCCAATAAACCCTTGCCTGGAGCTGCCCTTCTTTACAAAGCAAATTAAAATGGAGTGCTTGTTGATGTGATGTCAGAAGCCCAAACCTTGTCCCATGAGTCTGCTCTTCACCCCACCCAGGCACATCTGTAGAACCCAAGGGGATCCTTCCTAGTCTTGAATCAGAAACCTGGCTTTGAATCCTTGCTCTGCTGCTGTGTGGTCTTGCACAAGCATCATCTGCAAATTGGATATGTTAATTCCTACCTCACATGATAGTTGGGAGGACTGTGTAATACGACTTACCAAAAACACATAGCACAGTGCCTGCTGTTTAGTAAGCACTCAGAAAATGTCGCCTTATTTATTTCCCTCTCCTTCACTCTTATTCTTCCTGACTTTGCTCTCTCCTGCTCTCTTTGCTTGGCTAACAAAGCTTCTTTATAAATGGAATGGGCCCATCCGGTGCAGGTGGTGGTGCTGCCCAACCTCTCCTGCCTCTGTATGGAGGGAATCCACTGCCCTCTGTGACCCTGTGCAGCCCTGGACTGTCTGTAGTTCAGGGATTCTTCTGTGTCTGATGGAGGGGTCGAAGAGCTGGGTGGAAGCATGGGGGTTTCCTGTGCCCCGATACGTCTCTAACTCGTACTGTTTTTAGTTTAAAGGCTTAAATGTCCCTTCTGACTTAAGAGATGAGGCCCTGAGGGGCCTGTGAGCCAGCTACTATTTCTGTTGGGGGACGTTGTGTCCCTAACAGGGACTTCTGTCACTGGCAGTCTGGTGTAGTGGTTAAGGATGGAGGCTTTGGAATCAGAAAACCTGGGTTCAAATTGTGACTGTGTGTCTTAGACCTGTGTCCTTGTGCAAGTCACCTAAGGCCCCCATGCATCAATTCCTTCATCTGCAAAGTGAGAATTATAATAGTAATGGTGCCAGCCTTGCAAGGTTGTTGGGAGAATAAAATGAGGAAAAGTATGTAAAATGTTTAACAAATATAACCATTCTTTCAAAAAGTAATCGTACTTCAAACATACTAATACAGACCCCTGTTCAAACTAAATGACAGCCTTCACCTCATCAACAGTAAAGGCACCTAGATGGCCCAGAGGAGGTGGGACCATGTGGAGGTATGCTTGGAACAGGCCTTGCGCAAAACCAGGATTAGCTATTGTTATTCTGCAAATATTTGTTAAGAACCTAATAATGATACACTATAATGAATACAATGGATAATTACACTGTACAGTAAACAACTGTACCAGATTCAAATATATTTAATACAATATAAATAACTGTATTGTGCAATAAACAACTGTATAATTGAATTAACCAAAAAGATGCTCAAACACATGAGTAATAAAAATGGGGATTAAAACAATGAAATGTTACTTTTTATGTTCTTTCATTTTGGCTAGGATTAAAAACAATAGTAGTTCTAATTTGGTGAGGACCCCAGGAAACAAGCATTCTTTTGCACTGTTGCTGGGAGTAGCTAAAACTGACATTAAGTATACCCTTTTGAACTAGCATACTACTTTTCAGAATTTATCCTAAGAAAATGATCATTTTTCTAAGCTGTAATTTCAAGGCTTTCCATTGTAGCATTTTTTGTGGTTATAAAAGAATGTGAAACAAAGTCCGTCAGTAGGGGAAAGACTAAGTCAATTTTGATATTCTAATACTATGCTGCCACTAACAATTATAATATAAATTTGTATTTCTTTACATAGGAAGACTGCATAATTTATTAAGCGATAAGAGCAAGTTACAAAACAACCTGTTATGGCATGATTCCTCATCAGTTTTAAAATGTGTCTCAATGTATAGGTATTGTGTGCACATGTAAGAGTATGTATGTGCTGTGTGCACATAGCAAAAATCCTGGAAGTACGTACACAAAAAATTGAACAGTGGGGGAGGTTTTTTTTTAATTTATTTCTTTTTATTTTTGGCTGTGTTGGGTCTTCGTTGCTGCGCTCAGGCTTTCTCTAGTTGCAGTGAGCGGGGGCTACTCTTCGTTGCAGTGCACGGGCTTCTCATTGCGGTGGCTTCTCTTGTTGTGGAGCACGGACTCTAGGCATGCGGGCTTCAGTAGTTGCAGCCCTTGGGCTCAGTAGTTGTGACTCGCAAGCTCTAGAGTGCAGGCTCAGTAGTTGTGACGCACAGGCTTAGTTGCTCCGTGGCATATGGGATCTTCCCGGACCAGGGCTCAAACCTGTGTCCCCTGCATGACAGGCGGATTCTTAACCACTGCGCCACGAGGGAAGCCCAAGTGGGGGAGTTTTAGAATGGACTTTATTCTTGAAACATCTCTATGAAATTTGGAATTTTTACAATAAATATGTAATAACTTTACAGCCAGAGGAAAAGACTAAAGTTATTTTCTGTCCTTCATTAAAGAAAAAGGAACCTATTGTTTGCAAAGCAAGGTGCTGCCTGAGGGTGACTAACACAAGCACCCTGGTTCCACACTAAAGGAAACTCTGGGAGATGGACAGCGGTGTGCGGTGGGAGCTAAGCGATGAGAGAGTCATTCCAACTACGTGGGGGAGGGGCTTCATAGAGGAAGGGACATTTGAACTTGGCCCTGAAGGGTGAGAATCAGTGGGACATAAGAAAAAGCTTTGGGATTGATAAAGTAAGCTGTGCATAAGCTGCTTATAGTCTGAACTAAAGTGTTGGGTTTTCCCCCCGGAATTGCCCCTTAGAAAAGAAGTTACTTATGTTCAAATCTTTCAAGTTGTCTCATGTAATGGGATTCTCTTTCAATTGTTTTACTTTGAAAAATCACAGTAGCCTGAATTCACCTAAATCAACCTTAGTTTTCAATGCTTAGAGAGGTTCCCAACACTGATTTAGGAATTAGTCTTTGGGTATGATTTCACAATGGCAACAGTTAGAATTTGTCATAAATGCACCTTTTAGAAATCACTTTACAAAGCAATGTGATCATGCTGTGAAGGTAATGAATAGACATATAAGTACAAATAAATTAAAAAACCCACAACAGTTACAATGGTATAGGAAAGTAGTACTGTGGTGTAGGATAAAATTTTTGTGTTAGCGTCATACACAGACTCAAAAGTGCTGCATCTCAAGTAACATAGATGGAAACAAAGATGAAGTTCTCTTGAAAACAGACTCAAAAAAGTCCTAGGTGATGAAGAGTGATGTTAGAATAAAATTATTTCATGAAATACGGAAATGGGAAAAGCATTATTTATAAATCAATGTATGATTTTTTTATATATGCAATTTTGCACGTGTATGTGTCACTCAGTTACACTACGTATTATAAGTAGGAGTTTGGCTATTTTGTCTATATCCCTAAAAGGTTTTTCCCTGGTTTTCTCATTGGAAACAAATGGGAAATTCGCATTTAGGGAGTTGACTTGTATGCAGACAATAGGATATTTCCCGTGTTCAGCATACAGGTGCGTCTGATATCTATGTTATTTCAACTTGTGATATTCTTTTTTTAAAAAATATTTATTTATTTATTTGGCTGCGCCGGGTCTTAGTTGTAGCATGTGAGATCTTTGTTGCCGCGTGCGGGATGTATTAGTTGCTGCACGCAGGATCTTTTAGTTGCGGCATGTGGGATCTAGTTCCCTGACCAGGGATTGAACCCAGGCCCCCTGCATTGGGAGCACGTACGGTAGTCTTAGCCACTGGACCACCAGGGAAGTCCCTCAACTTGTGATATTCTAAGTAGTAATAACAACAACTACCAGCTTGGTCACCTAGCTGTGGAATGTGTTTTTTATAGCTTTATCTTGACTCTTCATGATAAGCCTACAAGGCAGATGTGTTAGTTTGCTGCCATAACAAGATACCACAAACAGTGGCGTAAACAACAGAAATTTACTGTCTCAGTTCTGGAGGCCAGAAGTCTGACATCAAGGTGTCTGCAGGCTTGGCTCCTTCTGAGGGCTGTGAGGGAGAAGCTGTCCACGCCTCTCCCCTAGTTTCTGGTAGTTTGCTGGCAATCTTTGGCGTTCCTTCGCCTGCGGAAGCATCACCCCGATCTGTTGCTTCATCTTCACCTGGCATTTTTCCTGTGTTCCTGTCTGTCTCCAAAGTTCCCCTTGTGCCTGTCTGTCTCCACAGTTCCCCTTTTTGTAAGGACACCAGTCGTATTGGAGTAGGGCCCACCCTGATGACCTCATTTAAACTGGATTACCTCTGTGAAGAGCCTATCTCTGAATAAGGTTACATTCTGAGGTACTGGGAGTTAGGATGTCAACCTGTGAATTTGGGATGGGGGCACAATTCAGCCCAAAGCAGCAGGTGTACTATTGCCCTTCTACAGATGAGAAAATTGAGACTTGAAGTTGCACAGTTAGAAACTGGTGGAACCAGGAATTGAACCCAGTTAGGTCTGGAGCCAGCCCTTTCTCCTGCTCTGCTCTGCCACGCTGCCTTCCCGGCCTGTGTACTGACAGACGCTGCCTTATGGAAATTCTCTCAGCAGCCATGGGGTCTGCAAGGTTTTATCTGAAGCGTTGACGCTACAATTAAGCTCTTTCATCTTGATAGCTTTATGTTCAATTGTGAACCAGAGTACAAATAGATAAGCTTTGATGTTTGTATAACTAGTCTTCACCCTTAGGGAATCTGGTAGCTAAAACCTGAGGATACGGTCCTTTCCTTTGTTCATTTACTATTTATTAGGCACCTGCTGTAGGTAGGTAATGCTGAGAAAATATAAAAAGACAGGACCCTGGCTCTCATCCATTCCCGTTGCTAGTCTGAAATGTGCATAATCAAATTAAAATTTAAAGTGGGAAGCCCATATGTGAGAATAAATTTGGCTTAGAAATCATGGCAGAACTTTTGATTTTTAATTAGTTTCAGAAAAATAAACCCACCCCAATGCTTTAGAGCTTCCTCTGGCTTGACAGTGCTTCTTTGAAGAAAAGAGGATTCAGGGAGGAAATCGTGATACCTTTCAGGATTCTGAAAGAGCCAGCAGATGGTTACTAGTTTTTAGATGGAGGGATAGCAGCCTTCACTGAACTGTGTCCAGCCCTATACTGGGAGCTTGAACTGTTGACACATGATTTCACTTCATTGCATTCTTGCAACAACTTCTGCCCTAGGTGCTATTTTCTCCATTTTATAGATGAAGGAAGTGAGTCTGAATGAGGTAAGAGCGAGTGAGTGCAATCATTCCTTCCACAGATGTGTCCCGGGTGCCGTCACTTTTCAGGGGTTGAATATGCAGTGGTCGTGACACAGCCCCGTCCCTGCCCTTCTGGGGTGCACAGACCACTGGAAGAGCAGAGAGTGCAGTCTGGCTCTGCCCATCTCCAAAGCCCACGCGCTTAACACGACATGAAAGAAGAAATGCCATTCAGGTTAAAAAAGAAGATAAATAGGACCAATCCCAGTGAAGCCCCACAGGTGGGATAAAAAAATCACTCGACTGGCCACAATGGCATTAGCCTGCTCATAACCTCTGCTAACACCATGGAACTACAATCTAACCCAACCATAATGCCATCAGTGGGTCCCAGAATTCCACCTCATAAAATGTAGGGTCGCATTATTGCTTATTGAGAGGTGAATGGAAAGGCTGGGGTGAGTTTGCTGCCAACTGTTGATTACCATATCTCCAAATTTGCATTATCATGTGGTTTGGGACCACAGGGATTCCTTGTAATTTTTCTAAAATTATGAGCAGTACTCAGAGAAATAGAATCTAGCTGACCCTCCCATTTCTAACAATGTGTTATTGATGTAAGTGTATTTCCCAAATCTTGTTTCTTTTTATTCTTCTTATGGCTCTAACCCAGAGTCTCTGTTGACATCTTAGGCATAATTCTTTATTGTGGAGAGGTGGTTGTTTTGTGCGTTGTAGGACATTTAGCACATCCTTGGCCTATACCCTCTAGATTCCAGTAACGCACCCCTCCAGGTGTGACAAGCAGAAATGTCTCTAGACATTGTCGAATGTCCCCTGTGGGCAAAATAGCCCCTGGGGCTGAGGGGTGAGAACTACTTCTCTAGCCCTACGGTACTTCGCATTATCAGAAAACTAGTCAACCAGCAAACATTTATTGGGTTTTCCTGTGCAAGGTACTGTATTAGAAGGTGCCAGGCCCACAATATGGTTGGAGTCTTGCAGGGGAGACAGGATTATGTGTAAAGGCAGAGAAGGAAACAGCAGATTAGAGAGGTCACAGGTGGTGACCAGCACCTGCTGAGGGAGGCGTCAGGCAGAAGGTTAAGTCACAGAGTGGAGACACCTGCGAATAATCCAGGAGCCCTGGCTATAGAGGCTAAGCTCTTAGCAGCTATACTGTGTTCCTTTTGAATACATGATTAATTTATATACATACTCCGTGAAAAGACTAAACCCTTAATGGATGGCAACGACTTAAAAAAATCAACAAAACCTTCTCATTAGAAGTTAGTTCCTAAAAAAAATGGGAAGGAAAGAATAGTACCTCAATTCCAGGTATTACACAAATGCTTGTTAGCTGGACAATCTCTTTGTCCCTCTCTGGAAATTTGGTATATTTAAAAATAATAGTCAATGTTGACATAGGGTTTACTATGTTCTAAGAACTTTATATGTGTTAACTCAATTAGTTCTCTCAAAGATCCAATGAAGTAAGTATTTATTATGCCCTCCATTTACAGGAGGAAAAAAATGAGGCACAGAGAGGTTAAGTCGTTGCCCAACATCACTCAGCTAGTAGGCGGTGGAGCTGGAATTTGAATTCAGTGGTCTGGCTCTAATCACTAGGCTATAATGGGCCAGAAAAGTCCCCTGTTTGGACTGATCATGATGACATAATCTAACAGTTACATGCAACAACATTAAGACTTTTCAGAGAGATGAATTCTGAATTCAGATGAGTTCACACCAGGCTCTAGACTCAAAGAGCTGACAGTCCCACGGGGGAGGCAAAAAAGGTATGAAGGAGTTACAGAGCGCAAAGGAGGGAGTAATTCATTCAGCCTGGAGTGGGCAGTGTGTGGTTTGGCGGTCTCCATCCCAGAGGGTGTGATGTGAACTGGATTTTGAAGAATGAGGAGCACAGCAAACCAGAGAAGTGGGACCAGACTTTAGGGGCGACACCACAAACAGGTGAGCACGTGTCCTTAGGGTAGGAAGCAGGAGCACAGTACTCCTCTACAGATGAGGAGGAGGATAGAAAAGTGCGTCTGGGCCAGATGGTGGTGTTGAGGCATTGGCAGTGGGGGAGACTGGATCACGCTGGGCTTTAGGTCTGCAGTGTGGAGGAGAGACGAGAGGGACGAGAGATGGGAGCCTTTAGGACAAGCCCAGGCAACAGGTGTTGGAGGCTGGTGTTTCTGGTGCCGTGCATAGAGAAGAAGCTATAAAATAGCCATTGGAGACGTGGAATCTTCGGAGATTGCTGACTGTGGATGCACAGGAAGGAGGAATACCTGGGAGGCGTTGGGTCTCTGTGTCCCCAGCCTGCCCCGCTCCTTTTCAGGATGCTGAGGTCTCACAGTGGTCACTGAGAAGCCCGCTGATGACCCAGCCCTGTGTCCATTGCAGAGCTGAATAGCTGTCCATAAGCATACAGCCTTAACCAAAGCGGCCTCGTTAGACCGCCAGAGGACACGGGATTGCATTTTCACTTCACAAGCCAAACTTGCAGTTTCAGGAACGCTAGATTTTAGTCTATGGTTGGCTAAGGAGTCAGAGGTAGCCTCCGTAGTAAACTGAGGACAGCCGTTCAGGACCGGCCCCATCCGGCCCCTCGCAGGGCTGCAAGGAGTGGCTTTCCAGAGGATGCTTTTAGGAAAAAAATAAAATGGGGGTTGAGGGGGGAGATGTCGAAAATCAGAAAGAAGAAAATCTCAGGTACAACTCCAGACCCGGCCGTGGAGTTGCCAGGCGGCCAGATACTGCTGCCGCTGGAAGCGATGCTTCCACTTGGCAGGTCCCCGTCGTGCCGCCCGTTTCCTGTGCCCACCTCGCAGGGCCCAGGCTCACTCCCCCTGGAGGGCACTACAGCCACAAGCATGGAGGGGCTCACCACGGTGGCGGAGAGAGAGAGGGAGAGGGGCATCTGAAGGCCCCGTGGAGAAGCTCTCTCTGAGGGCTCCCAGAAGGGGTGGCAACAGACCTGATCTCTCCTCTTCTCCTGATACTTCACTTCGTGGTTTCTCAGAGTCTCCTGAGGAGAAGCAAAGGTCTTCTCCTGCCCAATTCTGCGCATCCTCCCAGGGCAGGAACACGTGCTTGGTGTGTCATGGGGACTCAACAGGTGGCAGCTTTGGCCCTAAACGGGAGTTTAGTCAGTGCTCAGTATTATGGGGAGACCAGGAGCATCCTCGCTGTGGGACCGGGGGAAAGCCTTGCTGCCTGGGCCCCGTCTGGCCCCGGCCTCAGCTGAATCTCTGCCGGGAGGCTCTGGGGCCCCTTCAAGGATACCCTCTAAATCCTGTTCTGAGTTTGGCGCCGTTGTCTTCTGGAATCCGAGCAGAGGGCTGGGGCTGCCCACCAGGGTGCTGTTCCTCATCTGTGTGTGTGTGTGTGTGTGTGTGTGTTTAAATTTATTTTTTATTTTTGGCTGCGTTGGGTCTTTGTTGCTGTGCAGGGGCTTTCTCTAGTTGCGGCGAGTGGGAGCTACTCTTCGTGAGGTGCACGGGCCTCTCATTGCGGTGGCTTCTCTTGTTGTGGAGCACGGGCTCTAGGTGCGTGGGCTTCAGTAGTTGTGGCTCGCAGGTTCAGTAGTTGTGGCGCACGCACGGGCTTAGTTGCTCCGCGGCACGTGGGATCTTCCCGGACCAGGGCTCGAACCCGTGTCCCCTGCATTGGCAGGCGGATTCTTAACCACTGTGCCACCAAAGAGGTCCCTCCTCATGTGTTTTTAAGCTGTCATTGGTTCTGTCTTCTTTCCGTGAAGAATCGTGAGGAAGAAGTGTGGACTCTTCCCAACCACGCATCCCTCGGCAGTACAAGGGCGCGTCTTGAAATGAGCTTCCATCCTCAGCGGTGGGTCACGCTGCCCATAAACAGACTCCCGTTGAACCCCAGCTCTGGGGCTGCTACTTCCAGGCACAGAGACTAATTCTCAATTTCATCTGGTGACTTTTAACCCAAGTCTGTGTGGTTGGATAGGAATGAACTGACGCTGTAGCAGTCAGTTATTCTGCCGACGTTTATTGAGTAGCCTCCTGGACGCTGAGCCCCGCAGGGATGGGAAGTACACAGTGTAATAAGAGGCTGCCTCTGGTTTACAAGAAGGTATGACTTGGCCTCTAGGGCCGGATGAGTTTGTTGAATCAGTACCTTGTAATCTTGGGAGCATAACTGCAAGGCCTCGGGGGGGGGGTTGTTAGCGTCTCTAAGCCTCGTATCCTCATTTATAAAATGTGCGTGCACCTACCTCACAGGACTGTTAGGAGGGTTAAATGAGATAGTCCACGTAGAGCACCAATTAGCACAGCACCTGGTGCCTAATAAGGTCCAATAGACGGCAGCTGTTATGAGCGGTGAGCGGTAGGTATTATGGGAACGCCAGAGAGCTTTGCCTGGAGGAGGGGACACCGGACAAGAATCTTAAAAGACAAGGAACCAGTCAGGCAAGAGGGAGGTACCTGAAAGCTGCAGTTTGGGGAAAGCTGTGGTTAAACAGTCGCCTTGGGACTTCCCTGGTGGTGCAGTGGTTAAGAATCCGCCTGCCAATGCAGGGGACACGGGTTCTAGCCCTGGTCCAGGAAGATCCCACGTGCCACGGAGCAACTAAGCCCGTGCACCACCACTACTGGGCCTGCTCTCTAGAGCCGGCGAGCCACCACTACTGAGCCCTGGCGCCACAATTACTGAAGCCCGCACGCCTAGAGCCCGTGCTGTACAACGAGAGAAGCCACCGCAATGAGAAGCCTGCGCACCGCAACGAGGAGTAGCCCCCGCTCACTGCAACTAGAGAAAGCCCGCGTGCAGCAACGAAGACCCAACGCAGCCAAAATTAAAAAAAAAAAAAAAAAAAATCGCCTTGGAAGCTTTGCCCAACATTCTGTGATGGGCACGATTACGCATTCTCCACAGGGTCTTAGGAGCTCAGCTTTGCCTTTGGGGGGCTGTGGCATTTGTAATGTAATGGAAGGACTGAAGTGCCACAAAAGCAATATGACTTTGCGGTGGTTTCCTGGCTTGTAATTTGCATTAGACATAATTACATTTCCTAATCATAAAATGAAATATTTGTGGTCTGCAGAGAGGAGGCCGTAACACACAAAGGCAGGTCTCTCTTGGTTCCTTGACCCATTAACTGACAATTATGGTGCCTGTGTTAAACATCTTCTAAGTGAAATAACTTGCCATAGCTCTGTGCTGTTAATGCTTGAAATAATGGCATTTTCTCCCTCAGTTGCATAAATGTCAGCATTTATGATTTTAAATAATAGCACATAAAAGCCCAGCTCTGAAATATTGGCTGGCTTCCTTTGCCACCCCAATTTAGAATTTAAAGTCCTTTGACTGCCTTTATTTTTCCTCTAAGTAACTGTTGACCCCACTGTAACAGGGAGGAGTAGAGATGACTGCATATAGCAGAAAATCCAAATAATGGGCACATAAACAAGAATGTAATTTTTTTATGTAGAAGAAGTCCAGAGATGCGCGGACATGGCGGGGATGACAGGGACCCAGGCGCCTTCTACCTTTCTCCTCCACTGTTCTATCACAAAGCCTCCAACCCAAAGTCACCCATGGTTTAGGAAAGCTGTTGGAGCTGCAACCATCAGGGCAACAAGAAGGAAGGAAGGGGGAAGGACAGATGGACAAAACTTCCAGCGGAGTCAGCTTTCTTGAAGAGTTTTCCCGGAAGCCCCACGTAACACTTCTGCAAATGTCTCCTCGGGCAGCACTTAGGCTCAGGGTCACACCATCTGCGCGGGAGACTGGAAAATGTAGTCATTTAGCTGAGTGATTTTCACCCAGCAAAACATTGGGGTTTCATTACCAAAGAAGAGGGGAATGGGTGCTGGGTGGCAGAGTCTTAGCCAAGCAAGATAACAGTTTCCTAAAATCTGGAGATCCTATTTCAATAAGAGTTGGAATAGCTCATAGCTACATGTTTAGGTTTCTAAAAAATAATTTAAAAGAACTCTTTGTTTTTCTTTTACAAAAGCAACACAGTTTTATTGTTAGAAAATTAAAAATTGCAGATTCGCGGAAAGATTACAATGAAAAAATACCAGGACTCCGTGACATAGTGACAACTACTGAGAACATCGTAACTATCCTTCCAGAACTTCCTCTGTACATTCACATATGACATATAGTTTTAAATAAAATGGGATTACACTGTAGAAACTGATTTAGTCTGTGCCTTTTGATTTAATAAGGTAGGATGAACATGTTTTTCTCTGCCGATAAATACTAATCTACTTCAGACTGCTGGCATTCCATTGACTGGACACCATAGTTTCCTTAAGGAACCTATCTATTGTCGAGCATCTTTCCAGCTTTCCCTAAATAATGCGGTAGTGAATGCCCATCCAGCTGAATCTCTGAACACATCCACAATTATTTATTTGGCGTAAATTCCTAAATAAATGGAGGGTCCTAAGGATGCGCACATTTTTAAGACTTTAGGTGAGTGTGTGAAACCTCCCCCAGAAAGTGCCTCCCCAGCGATGTGGAGGGTGCCCTCTGGGGTGGTCAGTTCAGATACCCAGGGAGCCATCCTGCCTTTGTGCTTCGGAGGAAGAGCTGAACCTCAGGTAGCTTTGTAACTGCTATAGCCCCAAACCACTCATTGCATCCAATGGCGATGAAGCGTGCATACGTTTATTCTGTAACGAAATAGTGCCGTATGGGGAGGGGGGAGTGAGGGGGGGTCAGAGTGTGAACCCCAAAGCACACGACAGGATAGGATTGGCCTCCTCCGTCGGATGGTCCAGGGAAGCAATGTGCCCAGCAAAAGAAGCTCAACAGGGAGACTGAAGCCAGAGGATTTGACGTGTGCCTCTGAGCAGCTTTCGCTCCATTGCCCTCAGCCAGTAGTAGAAAAACTTCCCTGTGAACATATTTGGTTGAAAATGTTTGCATCTTCTGATACCTGTGGAGAAACAGAGTGGACACCAAGTGGTTAACGGAGAGAAGAGTTAGGAGGAGGGGAAGGAAGCCAAGGTCACTGGGACATTAAGATGCCCTCTCCTCTTTGACGGGAACCGGCTGCCAACCTATTCCAGCCTGTGAGCTCACGGTGAGGTTTCTCCCGCCCTGCTGGCTGCCCCAGTGATCCTGACACATGCTGAGTTCCCAGACCCCATCTCTTCTGCTCAGGAGTCCCAGTCCTGTCTCCTGGGCTACAGCCAACCCAGCCCCTGTCTCCATCACTCTGACCCCGGCCTGTGAAAGTGACCTGGCTGCTGGTCTGCTCACTTTGCTGAAGGACTGGGCTTTAGTATCTTTTGACCTTGGGCCTCTCCCAGCTCCAGGAAACAAAGCCATCTGTGTCCAAGTTATCTCTGAGGAAAAAGACTGTGTTCTCCGGGTCCTCTCAACCATTATCTTTTTCTCTATCTGGTTTCTTGTACCTGTCCTCTTTGCCAGGCTTCCTTGGTGAAGAAAAACCTATGAGAGAGGGGAGAGAAGGAGGCAGGCAGACAGACAGACAGACAATGAAAGGTCTTCCTGCCACAGCAAACAGAGACTGTGACCGCTTTCCCCCAACATGAGGACCAGCATGAGGGACACAGAGAAGCAAATCCAGGAGACCCTGTCACCCAGGAGTTGTGAGTGAGGCTCATTGAGTGATTTAGTTCGACTAGCATATTCTGAGCCCTATTAAGTGCCAGCTATCATTGGACACAGGAGAGAAGGAAGGGAGGGAAGGAGGGAGGGAGGACAGAGAGAGGGGAAGTGAAGGGAAGGAAAGGAAAGAAGGGGCACTAAAAACACGCCCCTTGTCGACAGGGAGCTCCCAGTGTGGCAGGAAAGATGCAGCTGGACCTAAATATTCGCAGTCAACTGTGCTGGGTTCTAGACTAGGTGAGGGCAGGCACTTTGGGAGCAGAGGGCAGAAGAGACTAACTGTGCCTGAAGGGTGAGAACAGTTTCAGAGAAGAGGTATCAGATGAGCTGGGTCTTGAAGGAGGAGTGTGCCGGGTCGAAAGAGGAGAGACAGCAAGGCAGAAGGATGGTATGGGCAAAGGGGCAGAGATTTGAACATTGGTGGTAAGTGGGGAAAAGCAGGAGTTCCGTAGCCTGAAGCTTGGGACACGCAGAAGGTAATGGCAGAAGCAGGGTTGGGGTCAGATAGTGAAGGGCCTTGATTATTTATTGTGCAGAAAATTAGCCTTTGAGGAGAGTGGGGAAAGGTTTGGTGGGGAAAGGAGGATTTGAAGAAGTGGAAAGGCAGAGAAAAGGCAGCCCAGGGCGGGATGGGGGGACGGTGTGTACAGGGCCCGGAGGCCTGGTTAGGCATTGGCTGGAGGATTTGTGTGGGGCAGTGTTGAGATATGAGGCTGAAAACAGACCTATGTGGGGAGGAAGGAGGCACTGAGGGTTGTGAGCCAAGATGGGTATCTTAAAGTCAATGTTATAGGAAGCTTCGTTTCTTGGCCGTGTAGAGACGGTTTAGAGAGGGGAAGAGACTGAAGGCTACCAGGTCAGTTATGAGGTTCTTATAAAACCCTGTAAATT
Organism: Pseudorca crassidens; assembly: GCF_039906515.1. Taxonomy (NCBI): domain Eukaryota; kingdom Metazoa; phylum Chordata; class Mammalia; order Artiodactyla; family Delphinidae; genus Pseudorca; species Pseudorca crassidens. The sequence continues at coordinate 26,264,694 of NC_090304.1, forward strand.
CTGTGTGAGAAAAAGTGCTTTTTCCTTCCTGCTTGTCTGGGTCCTAAATCTACTGTTATCACAGGAGCTCAAGAAAGATCATCAGAAAGCATATACCTAGACTGTATTATTTTAGTTCCCTACAGAAATGGGTTTGCCAGTTTCAGTTTAAAGCTTTGTGCTCGCCTTTTATGGAGTGATAGCACAGGAGCACTTTCTGAAGAACATCTCCATATCTTTTGCTAAGCTGTAATTAAACACATTGACCATCATCTTCTTATACAGTGAGCTTTCTGTAAGTAACCACACAATTAATTTCTCTCAAATT